>NC_142037.1:29461153-29602259 GCF_982192425.1 Myodes glareolus
AAAAAAAATTAAATAATCAAACGAAACAAAATCTACCAACAAAACAAACAAATTAAAACAACAAACAGATACCATACCAAACCGATCCTTCCTATCTGATGATTTGTATTGAAAATCTAACAAACAACAAACAAACAAACAAACTGACCAAAAGCAAAGGCATAGAAACCCCTCTCTTTATTCAGTTTCTCTTGCCCCTTCCCCGTTTTGCAAAGCCTTCTAGAAGCTAAAGGGCTACTTGGATCTCCACTGGCCGGAAAAGCTACTGGAAGGCTGACTATGTGCCATTTTAACATTTGCCTAGCAAGAATTGTATTGTTTTTCCCGTGCAAAAAAAGAAAAACAAACAAACAAACAAAAAGGCAAAACAAGAATGAAGCCCCCAAACACCCAATTTGGTAAATTCTAAAAGCAGATCAAAGGAAATGTCCATAAACACCGTCAAAGAGAATCAGTAATGATACAACTCAGCATGGTAGCAAAAAGGATGACATCAATTTAAAGGCACAATACTTAGTCCCTGACTGGTGACAATGATCTCTTCCGTCATTTTAAGGCTGAGAGGGGCGCGTGTGTGTCACGTGTGACAGTGTGGAAGGCCTCTTCTCTTTCCATTTGGTAGGGAGCCTTAAACTGATCCGGAAAGAGTTTTTTTTTTTCATTTTTCATTTGTGCTTTTGAAAAATAACATAAAGAGGAACACTAGAATATCTATCTCTATATCAAAAAGTCAAATTGTATTAACCAACCCATTTCACAGACTGGTGCTTCTGTCAATGTGGTTGGCTGAGACTCATTCAGCCTGGTGCATTTGGGGTGAGTGGAGTGTGTGTGTGTGTGTGTGTGTGTGTGTGTGTGTGTGTGTGTGTACACCTGCTGTAAGGTCTTGCCAGAAATACACAAAATTGAAATGAGGCAGATACTGTGGTAGCTGGGAAAGGGACATGTAAGGGGCTGGATGGAAAGGTGGGCCAAGTGGCATCTGAGTGTGGCCATCCACCTGGAGAGCAAGTCCTCACCCAGCAGCAGAAACTCTTCCTTCAGGCCCTGTGGCTTTGGTGAGGATTTGAGACGACTGTTTATTTTTCTCACTATACCAAGGTGAATTTCTGGAGGTGTCACAAGTATGCTTGACCATTTGTAAAATTTTTAATTTGTTTTTGGAAGGTACTGTTCCTTTAAAGAGTATTTCTGTTTTACGGTATTATTTTGATACCATTCTATCTCACTTGGGCACACATAAAAAAAATGAAAGAAAAGAAAAAAAGAAAATTAATCATAAAAGAAAAATATCTCCGCAAAAGATATATATGTGTAAATATATATATATCTATATATACATGCACAGTATTTTTAAGTACATACTGTTAGTCTTTATTGTCTGTGGTTGTGATTGTTTTTTAATTCTGGATATAACTGTTCAGGGTGCAAGACCTCACACTGAGCTATACTTAAGAAAAGTTCAAAAACTGAGGATTTTTTTATGTTTGATGAATTTTTTTATATTTTATTTTAAATAACTATTCAAAAAAAGCCCTTCCCTGTCACTTCTTCACCATTTATCCAATTTTTTTTTCTCCCTTAAACCTTAAAACATGTATTAGTTGTGAAACTAACTGCTCCCTCTTTGTCCCACCCACCCCCGTATCTCATGCATTACCGTGACTTTGCAGGACCCCCTAATATGGAGTCCCTGCTCTGGGAAGCAGGATACAAGCACGCACACTTGGGCTGAGGTGAAGACCAGCTGGGCTTCCTCTGCCAGGCAGGAGCAAGCCAGGGAGAGAGGGACAGCTTGGATCTGTGCATGAAAAATGGTGAACAGAGGTAGCGCCCACAAGATGTGTTCAGTCTGTCTTCAGCACCTGTTGGGGCTCTGTCCCCAAGCTCCAGCCTGTGCTCTGGAGTTCATTTGTGTGGTGGCCAGGTATTCCTTTGGCCAGCTCTGATCCCGACTCTTGCTCTTCCCAGGTTTGGGGCTCTGTGTGTCACTGGAATAGCTTCAGGGCCGCATGCGCCCTCTGGACCTCTGCCACCTGACTTGTCTAGCCTTAGGCTCGTTTCCGTTTTATCTCTTGCTCTTTGACCCCACCCTTGGCTTTAGCCTGCCCCCTCCACGTGACTGCTCTGTCTCTAGCACACATGCAAAGCACATGTGTTCATGTTTACACAAAGCTTAGAAATTATGGCTGTTGACTGGGAGCATCCAACGTTGGGAAAACAGGCTCCAGCCTAGGGTAGCCTTAGCCAGGGGAAGCACAGGAGGAGGAGACCATGGTGTCTCGCCAGCCCTATGCTGTAGCCCTGGTGAGTCTGGGCTCCTTTCCCTCTTTAGTAGCATTCCCGTCCCTCTCTCTAGACTCCTCCATCATGCCTTACCTTTCCCAATAATGCAATTGAAAATGTGCATCTTTGGGCGGTAGCCCGGATGACCACAGAGACAAGAAGGGGGTGAAAAGTGAACCAAGATGCAGAGAGCAAAACAGAAGGGAGCAACATCGTTTAGAGCCCCATTTCCTGTTTCCTTTGTTCTTAGGCATTGCTTCCCGTGACATCTTCTAGTGTCCTTCTCCTTCAGAGGCTATTGGTGGCTGGCTGATTCCCAGGTGTCGTCACCAGTGGACTTCACACATCCTCAGTGTCTTCCTCCCAGATGACCTTGGCACCCCACAGCAGGACCACTGCACCAAGGCAGAGTGTCTGGGCCCCCGACAACTTCTCCTTTCACGAGTTAGCAAATCCATCTAAGTTTTCCTCAGCTGCAACCTATAGTGCTTGCAAACGAAATCTCTGCACCTGCTTCTTTCCCTGGACCTCTTGATGGCAAACAACCAACTCCAAGTATTTAGCTTTGGTAGGTAAGCCTGTTGGTACCTTGTTCTTTCTTTTCATTTTGCCGCCCCCCCAACATAGATTATGCCAATAGACCTCCGTATTTCATTTCTCTAAGCACGTACAGAGCAGTTGTTTTTTTGTTCATATTTCTAAGAAATATGGTCCAATCAGTGTAACAAGAACTGGTTTTGCTGGCATTGTTTCTGCAAGCCTCCCCTCCACCCCTCAAGCTTGGATGGCTCTCCCTTGGGACTCTTCAGGTCTCTTAAGGACATAATAGGGGAAGTTAAGGGGATCTAAGTCCATCAAACCTGCTCCCATTGACTCCATTTGCCCTAGAATTTCTGATTTCCCAAACACAGCCTGTCTCTATAAGGTGTTTCTCTGCTCTTTAAGGTCAGACTTGTCCCATGACTGGAACCAGCGATGTCAGGGCGAATCCACAAAGCCCAGGTAGATTGGGAGCTGGGAGACAGCAGGCTCCATCTTCCTAACTGTCCGAATCACCTAATTCTTTGTTGTCCCTGTGGCCTCTGAACAGCAGTGACTCCTAGGGTCCCATGGTGGCTAAATGAGAACAGATCCTCTCTGGTCCAAAGACCAGACCTTTCATGCTCCTGGTTTCAGATCCAGTACAAACCCATTCTCAGAAAAACATATGGTATTTTTTTTTAAAAAAAGTACCAAATCATATCACTTTCTCCATTCTTCTTGCAGCCTGACCTGTTGTCATCGCCAGATGTTTGTCTCCCCCTGAGCAGCTCTGGGAAGGCCAGGTGCCCCTTCTCCACTTGCATCTGAGCTCCCTTTGCAATGCCTCATGTGCCCCCAAAGAACTCGTGATTTTCTTTCCCCTCATGTCTCACTGACTGGGTCTCTCATGAGCCCTAAGTCTTGATGCTTCTGGACCTGTGAAAATTTCTCTACCTTGAAGCAGAGCAAGATGGCTGCCATGTGCAGGTTTGGGCCCCTGGCGTAGAGAAGGAGGCTAGGTGAGAATAAGGTTAGGGTGTGTCCAATACCCTGCAGTGATAAGAAGTCTCGTTCCAGGTGGCTGTGTATGGTCATCCTGCATCTACTTGCACAGCAATTGGCAAATACTAAAATAGCCGCACCAGATCTGGCTTGAGGCATGGGATACAAATTTGACATGTAAAGGGAAGAAGGGTCAGTGTAATTCCCAGGACCCAAGTGGCACTTGAAAAACTGCCAGGGACATCGGAGCATGCTCCTGGGAAAGACAATACAAAGGAGAAGGAGAGGATTCTGAGGTGTCAAGCTCCTCCAGTACCCAACCAGTCTCCCAGGGAGCAGCTCTGGACACTGCATATCACACACCCACCGATTCCTGGGCTCTGCTCTTCTCAAGACACAAAATCACGTCCTGCAGGAAGGAAGCTAGGCTTAGCCTCTGGTCCTTTCATCAAGGACGTGAGAAGGGCATTATGGGAGCCTCCTCCAGGTTCAAGTATGTCCTTCCATTATCTCCTCTCCTCAAACTGAGCTCTGTCCCAGTTTGGGCAACTTTCCTTTCTCATCTACAGCCCAGCCTCTGGAATGTAGCGTTGGTTATGGCTGTCCAGCCGCAGGCTCTACAGCCTCATTAGCTCTTAAGAGCATCCTAAGTCAGCATGTGCCTGTCTCAACTTTGAAATGCTTAACAATGTAAAAGGCAAGTCTGTTTTCTTACGGGCTTTCTCTAAGTCTTTCCTTGAGGGAAAGGAAGATGTAGTGACAAAGTCGGCCTTGCCCTTCCCATCTCTGGATGGTCTAAAGGTTTGTGGTTCACACTCCAGATGCTGTGATCTGTTGCTACTGGCTGAACACCAGAAGACACCGACTTGATCTAGTCCTAGCTTGCTCCTCTGCTTACCCGGCTCTTTCTGCCTTGTTCAGCTCCCAGGCATCATCTTCTTTCTCTCGGTACCTTCCTTTGCACTGACTGGCAGGACACAGCAGGAGTGTTCTGGAGCCAAAGGTCATGAGTGCTATTAATGATGGCTCCAGAGCAGCAGACAGACTGCCTCTGCAGGATATGCCCCTTCTCCAGGCCAGCACCTGTGTCAGGGGCTAAGAATAGACCACAGGGACGGGAGCAGGTGGGACCTAGGGACACCTGCCCTGGGATGCCCATTGCATGAAGGAAAATGTGAATGCCCAAGTAGGAGATGCTGTCCTGTGCTGGTCCCCAGCGGGAATCCCTCACCCGCTCCTCACACTGAAGTCAGTCAGTCATCAGTATTCCAGCTTTCAGGGAGGCTAGCTTCTGGAACATCACCCTCCACGCCAAAGGAGAGAGGATATTTATGACTTCTTTCTTGGTACGGTGCTGGCTGGTAACTGGGAGAGCACCTGTCTCTAAGTAACCTTTGGCCATCTGTCACTGTGGATGCAGACAAGCAGTCCATCCTCGATATAGCCCTGGGGCTCTCAGGCTTAGACACTCATTTTAGCTTCACACTTCCTAGGTGCTCTGCCTAAAGCTAGAAAGACCAAGAAGGGCCACAGGCCAATTCAAGGTTCCGCTGTGGTCATGGGTAGCTCACTTCGCCTCTTGGTGCTTTGGTTTCTCCATCAGTAAAATGGATGAAGAGCAGGCCACCTCTGTTTTCCCTCCTGCTCAGGGATGCTCTGACGATTCAGTCAGTGCTACCTGTAGTGAAGGCATCTCATAGGAAGAAGGGTGACCCCGCTTCTTGGGGACTAGAAGTATGGAAAAAAAGAGGAAGTTTCAGATACACTTGGCACCCAGAAGCCCAGGAGGTGAGCAGGAAGGACGTGCGAGCAGGAAGAGAGCCCTGGAGTCATCAGATACATCACAGCATTGCTAACTCGGTACAGTAGCATCTGGCCAGGGACATCCGGTCACCTGACTCCCGCTGGGCACTTGCCAATTCTTACATCCCACGATGTTAGTTTTTCCTGAAAGACCGAGGAAGATACAGGGGGGTCTGCTCCTGGAAATGGATGTTCTCTGAGGACCTGCCAGACGCGAGGTGGGATGAGCAGAGAGGGTCTGGAGATGGTGTGGGAGGTGGCCGGGAGCTCTTTGGGAAGTTATCTCTTCTTGCCTTTGTTCAAAGCCTTGAGGTTTCCCTTCTCAAATGGACTCATTCCCCTGCCAGCTCTCCTGCAGAGGATGGAAAGCTCAGCTGTGCCTTTCCAACGCCGGTCTTGCCAGCTACAAATGCTTGTGCACACGGTGGGTCTTCACCACTCCCTGGTGTGCTGTGCGTGGAGCCTGCAGGCAGAGCGTCAGAGGGATACGTGGGGCTGGAGAGGGGGAGCATGCAGTTATTTTTGCCTTTCTTTATCTTTTTCTAAATTGGGATTTTTCCCCCCATCACAATTGGAATTGAAATAGTTAAGTTCAATTTCTTTTCCTGCCCCCTTCCACCTATTTTTTTTTAATTTTGTGTTACTATGGTTTGACTGTTATCGTTTCAAATACCAAGATATACTTGGAACAAGTAAACAGACCCATCCTAAGAACCTAACTGTTCTTTGGACCTAACCCAGAGTGAGAGCAGGTAGGAGCCATGGAGGATATTAGCACTCAGGGGTGCTGCCGTGATACTAATTCCAAATTGGTTCTGAAAACTGTCTTGTAAAAACAAAGCTATAGAAGTCCCAGTTCCCATGGATCAGTCTACCTGGTCCTGGCCAGGGCTATTCTGCTATCGAAAATCTCACCAAAAATTACAAAAAGAAAGAAAAGTCACTTTCTGAGACTGTCCCAGAGGAACAGAGTGCTCTCAAGGGCAGGACTTGGGTACTGCTGCCAAATTCTCCTGCCCCTGACCATGGCGCCCTGGTCTGACTCCATTCCCACCTGCTCTGAGTCTGGTCTGCAAGGTTAATGCGATATTCGATGCAAAGGATAAACCAGCCTCACTCTGAAAGTCAGTAATAGCTCCTTCGAGTTTGTCTGATTGTGTGTTGCAAGGCCAACCCTGCTGGCCTTATTCCCACAAGGTCTTTCAGATGGCGACCAAAAGGAAGGAACACAGAGGACCCTCCCCCATGCTGTGCCCATGTGCTCACCCATGCTCATTCTGACTCACGAAAGGATCCTGCGGCGTTTGTGAACAGCAACTCAAAGATGGATGCTTGGAGCCTCGGAGAGCCTCAGTGGATGGTAGGCGAGCGACAAGGAAGAGGCAGGATTCCGGAAGTAAACGGAAGGAGATGGTGTCCAGCTGGTCAGTGCTTCCAATTCCCTAGGGCAGCAACAGCGAAGTGTATTCTTTCCAAACACAGGAAATTGATGTTACAGAGTGACGTCTTTAAGCATTTTCCTGGTTTCAGCAAAAGGGTCAGAGAAAGCATTTAAACAAAAGCATGGTGCTTTCTCATGGACAGATTGTGTCATTGGTAACGAGACCTGCAGGACTCTGCCCTTCTGCAAGTGTACCCAAGTCGAGTCACTCTGGGGCCAATCTCTCCTTCTGTGCCATGAGAATATTGCTTACCTACCTCACAGGGGTGTTGTGAGGATAAAGCCGTGTAAGGTTGGGTAGCACACTTGGAGGATCACAGTGCTACGGTTACCAAGTTTGCTTTCTGTTTAATGCCTTTGCTCAGCACGAATGGAGCACTGACTGAGCACAAGGTGCCACGCTCTCTGCAGGAAAAAAAAAAAGAATCATGGGCTGATTCCTTATTCACTCCCATTTAAGTATATTTTAAATCAATAACAGACTAGAATGATGGAGTTGTCTCCAAGTGGGGGCTGTATTATCGTTCTGCTCCCAGAAAGGCCGCTCTCCCTTCACAGGATTTGAAAGGTGGTGCTTGCTCTCTGCCCTCTGGCTTTCGTCAGAGAAGGTGTTCCTGAGATGCTTCCTCCGCTTGTAGGGAGAGGAAGGCAGGGATGAGCTCGTGCACCCTGGGACAAGCACTTACTGCTTTGGTTCTGTTACTTCAGTGATTCCTCCTGGGCTCCGTGTGGCAGCAGGCCCTCCTCTCTTTTTAGACACAGAGAGTGAGTCCCCTTGGCCATCCTGGAACAGCTTGGTACTTTTTTGGTTTGTTCATTTCCCCGGAAAGCCTGGTACTCTGTTTGCTGGAACATCTTGGCTTCCAAAGACGAGGGTCTTTGCCAGAAAACAAAATGTGCAACTGTCTGGTGCGCGTTTGCATTTTAGTGGGGGGTGGGGGAGGAGCTTTTCCAATCTCGTATGAAAGACCTTGCATAGGACAAAGCCTGTTTAAACTTCTCATTTGCTTTTCCATGTGCATTGAGCCCTTCCCTTCCCAACACACTCTAAGGGCCAAGTGTGTCTTCTAACAAACAGCACATCTAAGCTGAGCAGGGAGTACCACGCCGCAGGTTCACTCGTTTCTGCAGAGAACCAACTCTTCCTGAGCTGAGCAAGTAAAGGTTCCAGCCGCAAATCCAGTTCTCCTGGAAATTCTCCCTGGCCTATTAGTTAGGGGACTCCCAATGTCAGCAGGGCTGTGTCCCTGAGTCCCCAGAAACTCTCCTGCCACCAGAGAGCCTCCTTAGGACCTGGTGGGAGCATCCTCTTTGTCTTAGACCCAGAATGAAACCACCCATTATTTTTTTTTAATTGTCCTATGATGCCAGTCTTTGAAGAAAGGAAAGGATTGCTGTTTTCCTTGGAGAGGGGAGAAGCGACAGAGAAAGGGAAGGTTATTTGTATTGGATGAGGACCGCAGAGGTCTGGAGTGAGTTCCCCTAGGCATCTGAGGAGTGCTGCTTGACATGTCCTTGTGCTTCTAATCCAGGGCCCTTGGCAGGGGTGGCTTCTGTTTCAAGCCTTCTGAACTCCCAGCTGCGTTGCTGTCCTTTCTCAGTGTGGACAAGAAAAAGACCTTCTTCCTGTGCTGCCAGTCCTTATGTGTGCCTCCTCCTAGCCAGTCTCTCCTCCTTCCCCAACCCCCCGCTGTCCTTCATAACCCCAGAATCACACGGGACTTATTACATCCAAGTGGAGTCTATCTTCAGGCCCTGGAAAAAAATGGTAGAACTTCTGTGGCCAAACCCAACTATGAGTAATATTTCCATTATCTCTCCCCATCCACAGAGTGTTTTCTGGAAAAACAAACTTCCAAGAAAACCACTTTCCTGTTAGTATTATTTAAAAAAAAAAAAAAGCTGCGCCTTCAGGCGTGAGGAGAGCAGTGAGGAGAGCAGTTTGGAGGTGAGCTGTGACGGATGAGAGCTCAGCACTGGAGAGGCAGCCAGAACCGCTCTTCCCACTCAGCCCGTGCTTTCTGCTGTTAAGAAAATGATAGCCTCGTTACAAAAAAACATGTTAAGGAAAGGAAGGAAAGAGGGAAGGAGGGAGGGAGAGAGAGAGGGAGACAGAGAAAGACTGAGGGACAGAGAGAGGGAGGAACAGGAAATTACCCTGCTGAGGTCTCCCTGTCATCTTTTGGGGTCATCACGCTGTCATAGTGTCACTGGTTTGTTTGTTCTTGTTGTTCAAAGCAAACACATATCCCGCCCCTACGTCCATGTTACAGTATTTTCTGGCTCAGTATCTTCCTGGTAGCGCGCTCTGGTGCAGGCCTCCTGCCTCACTAGCCCACCCTGCTATGCCCTAGCTTTTCTTGAGCCTTCTGAACTCAACCCCTCCATCAGGAGATGAGAATCTGGTTTCTTCAGAATGGTGGAAAGCGGGGGTCATCTTTTTCATACTTGGGCAAGCTTTCCTTTTGGAGGCTCTTCTCCGAGCTGTGCTCATTGCACCCCAGTAATGTTCTTGGCATTGCTGGCTAGCTCTTCACAGAGCGAAAGAAGTCGAGCTTCTCGGGTAGTTTGGAGCCCTGAGTGTACACCATCTGTAATTTTCATGAAGGGCTCACGTCAATGTGTCCTGCCACACTGACCTCATGTCCGCTCTGGGCGCCATTGGTTTGAGAAATGGGTTATGGTCATGGTCTTGAGTTTCAGTGAAGCAAAGTTAGAGTTAATCTTGAGATTCCAGGGGTTTACCCCACGGACCAATAAGCAGGTATCTTCTGTCCATGAAGATGAGGACCTTCAACTTGATGGCCCCACCTGCTGCTGGTGCCTTGGCCCATCCCTCTCTGATTATGCAAGGCCAGAGGCTTCCCCCAGGAACAGACACCCCATACACTTACAGGGAATCTTTGCTCTCAATGTTCTTCCCTATCCCTGATGGTCATGGTCAGTTCTCCCCACAGGAGAAGAGCAGAGTAAGTGGACTATAGCGCCCCAAGCTCAGCACATAACCCCCCCTTACCCTTGACTGTGCCAACATGAACCACAATCTCCAGTGAGCAGAGCGCACATGAACTGAGCTTTCCAAAAACACACCCACCTACCACTAACCAAATCCTGCAACTGAGACAGTGTCAATGAACCAGTGTCTAGCCCCCGTTTCTTTGAAACACGTCTGTGAATTAGTAGCTTAGCCTAGGCATCACGAAGGGCTTAGCAGTAACCTCGCCTTTGGTCACACAGGCCCTGCACAGATGCTTCTCATGTGCACCCTAATAGGGGTAGAGAGAAGCACATCCGGGGGACATGCATTAGGGAATTAGTGCATCCCCTTTGGAGGGACACTAAAGAAGCCCTTATTTATACATGCTAGATTATGCTAAACAAAGCCCTAGCATGTGGCTAAAGCAGGGGAGAGGGGAGATATCATATGATAACCCAGGCCTAGAGGCTGGGAAGGAATTTCAACCTGTGACCATAGGCTAACATACAGACTCTCAACGGGAAATCATTCAAGGTGAGCTCTATGACCTTGGGTCAGTTCTTTAGCCTTCCTACTTATTCATTCTTCTGGCTTCCAAAAAGGCTTGTCTCAGTTTTAAAATACTCAAGATGCCGGATTTGGAAACTGAACATGCAGTAGAGCAAGGTAGAATTGGGCGATCACACAGATGCATGGGTAAACTCTGGCCAATTGCACAAGGAGGAGCACACGACCTTGGAGAAGAGGGGAGACTTGGAGAAGGCAGCTTCCCAGGGGAGTCTTCCACTGGTTTTCCTCACAGTGCCACAGCCTGCAGTCCCTCCGTGCCATGGTTTCCACCTTTCACCCAGTGTCGTTTGGGAGACAGTAATGACGAAGTTGGATTCCTCTTTCTCACTGCCATCTCCAGTAGCCAGGAGCAGCAGCAGCAGGGGCAGTGTAGGGATGAGTTATCAGACACCTGTAATCAGGAGTAGCTGGAGCCATAAGGCAGAGGAAAGGCAAGGGAGGTATGTGTGCTTAAGGTCAGTTTCCAACCAGAAAGAAGTTCCAGAAACCCTAGGAAGGAAAACAGGGAGCAGAGATCATGCCCCTCCACCAGTGGCAGACAGACAGACAGACAGACTTCCAGACAGCCAAGGCTACAGTGGAGAGGGCCAAAGATATGAGAGGAGTGGGCAGGTGGCTTTTCTCTGTCCCAGGAGGCTACTGGAGGTTCCCCTCATAAACAGAAGCCCTTTCTGCAGGAGCCTATTGCTTGTCCCTTGCTACTTACTCATGCCCAAGCTAGAAATGGATACATAACTGGTAATACAGAAAGTGTAGTGGCAGCAAGCTTGGTCTCCAGAGCTAGTTCCAGGATAGACTCCAAAGCTACAGAGAAACCCTGTCTCGAAAACACACACACACACACACACACACACACACACACATACACACGGTAACAACCATTTACTTACCACCTAAAGAAATGACGTACTACTTGAGGTACCGATAAGCACTGAAATTTGGAAACCATGAAGGCTAAACCTGAGGTTTGAGGAAGCAGAAGGAAAGTCAAGAACCCCATTTACACCGTAAATTACCGATGTGGGTCACCACGCCACACTCCCACTGCCACCAGCCGGCTGAGAGGTCCCTGTGCAGACAGCCATCATAATCTCAGTTCCTGGTCTCTCTAGCTTATCATGCTGGGCTCAGACAGTGGATAAAAAGACCTGGAGCCAGCAGGACCCACCAGCATGGCCAGTGTTCTCTTCTTGTCCAGCATCGCCTCAGAGCCAGGCAAAGACAGTCGTTACTGAGGGCTCTGCACTCTGTCCCTTCGTCCGCTTTCCTGCCACAGTGTAAGTACCCATGCCAACCAGGAGTGTAGCTTCCAGCTGGAGTCAGAATCAGAAAGGATTTTCAGGGTCAGCAAGTATGCTGAGGTCAATTAAAAGGTCACTGTGTCTGGTCAGCAACACTTTCCTGGTTTTCCAGTGACCTATGGAATTCTTAGTGTTTCAGATGACCAGTAACTTCCATTTTTTTTAACCAGACTCTCAGAATGGAGTGATGTGAATTCTAAGTCAACACGCATGGTTGGTCCTTAGTTGTGTGGACACATGTGGACATCTATCTGGCTTCAGTAATCTCCATTTGGTGCTATTTGTGGCTAACTGGACGTGGATGTAATAGGTTCCCCCTCCTTCCCTACTCCTTCTCCCTTCCTTCCTTCCTACCTTCCTTCTACCTTCCTTCTTTCCTTCCTTCCTTCCTTCCTTCCTTCCTTCCTTTCCTCTCTCCTGCCTTTTTCTTTTTTAATTCACCCAAACCGAGTAATCATAACACAAAGGTTTCCGTGCTCCATTTTAAACGGGGCTTGTCTTCCAGTATCTGAGACCCTCCCATTTTTATTTCAGAATTAGGAATGTTTTTCCTTTTCTATTAGTCATCGAAAAGGATGATGCCAGGCTCTTGGCTTCTCTGTCTCATTGAGTTGGGACTGACAGATGCACATGGGATGAGATGTTTGCGCTCAAAGGCTTTAAGGTCCTTGCTAAAACTGGACAACCTGTCTGCGTCCCCACCGTGGCAAGGTCAGGGCCATAACCACACACGATTTAACTTCTGAAACCCGTGGTGCCTTTTCTCGTGGTGCTCTTCCGTCGTGTGACTCCACTCAAGGTGGCCGCCGGCAGCAAACAGCAGTGCCAGGGCTTCTCCCGGGTCTTCCGTTCCAGTGCGATCAGAGACATGAGTGTCGGTCACCATGGATATTGATGTACCACTATGGTTCTGTAATCATGTAATTGAGGTTCTGATAGAGCTTTGGTGGGAATTGATCATTCCCCTACAAAGAAAGCCTGCTCAGCTAGACCCACTGGCTCTCTGGAGAGTAATGACCTTGGGGAAGGACACTGACTGATGATCTGAGCTGTCCTCTTATCCTTGGGATGAGCTCTCTCCTTCTTTTTTATTTTTGTGAAAGTTGCTGTCTCCACAACACAGAATGTTTGATAAAGGAACACAAGGCAGCTTCTTTTAAACTTCCTTTGGTGCTGATATTAAAACAACAACAACAACTTTGTTCATTTTGCTTTTTTGCTCATGGCCAGAAGCTGCTTTTCCAAAAAAGAAAAAAAAATAAAAGAGAAAAAGAAAAAAGAAAAATCTCAACTCATCAAGTGCAGTTGGCAAAGATGGTTTGAGAGTGAAAGGTCAGACATTCTTGATTTGTGTCCAAACACAAGAGGGGTTCCTCTGTAACCTGCTTAGGTCTCTCAGACTCAATTTCCCCATCTAAAATGGTTCCCAGATTATTTCCGTACCTCATGGGGAAGGGTTCCTCATAGAACTGGAGGTTGGGACACAGTCAATCAATGAATAATTTGGAGACAGCAGCTTGACCTAGTTTTGAGATTCTGTGTGTCTGTCACTGCGACTTTACCCCGAGGTTTGCTTTGCTCCCTCTCTGCCTCCACCATCACTGCTTCATCCCCTCCCTCCAGGAACACCTTTGAATGTTGCGCGACCGACGGGGACCCTCCAAGGCGCTAGGGAGTGCTCATTTCTCCCAAGGAAACATCACCAGTGCTGTTTAAGGTGCTAGAATCAAACCTCACTTTATACACTTTGGTTCTTAGAGAAAAAACGCAGAATTCTTTCTGTGAGGCCTTATAAGAGATGGTTGTAGCTGGTTGTGTATCCAAACAGTGAGAGAGAATAGAAAACACAAATAAGATGCAGAGATTCTGCATAAACCATAACTAAAAGATCTTTGTGATTTCCTATATTAATGTAAAGTTCATATATGTATACACATGTGTGTGCACATATATCTCTATATGCTGACGGCATACAGCCAGAGTGGAAATGTGTACGGTATTCTAAACTCTACTTTCAGTTTTCCCTTGGTTTGTGACTTTTGGTTCATATGTGTGCAAGAAAGTCCGGTGAGGATTGAATGCCAGGTGCCGAGTGTGAAACAGGAACACCTTCATCTTTTGTTCTGTTCCATACCTTACAGAAGGCAGGCTGAGTGAGAGAGATGTAACCCAAGCTGTAAATACGCTTTCTCATGTGCTTCACATGGATATTACATCTGAGTGTTCGCTCTTCCCCATGTGAAGACTTACTGATGGCTGGCTGCCTAAAGTGTTCACACATAAGGTTTACCTCAAGAAAGCTTAAAAAAAAAAGACAGTTTTTTTTTTCTCTCTCTCTCATCTCTTAAAAAGTAGTGACTCTCCCCTAACCAAATTTGGGGCATTGCCACAGAGAGATCAATAAGAGAATCAAACCATGTCTGGTGCTTTTTGTCATGCCTCGTCCCCCATCTCCCTTTGTAACTGCTACCCTAAGCAAGAATCTGAGGTGTTTGGACAGGAAGTGGTGTGGGGATGCAGGCACAGTGTACTGGTGAATCCAGACTTTACCAGAACAGGCGGCAAGGGGTCTTTTAAAGGTTGGGGTTGGCTTGCATGGTTTTGGTGTTAATGTTGGTGTGTGTATGTGTGTGTGTGCGTGCGTGTGTGTGTGTGTGTGTGTGTGTGTGTGTGCGTGTGTGTACACTGTATATATGTTTCTGTGTTTGACATGTCTGATGGACAGAGAACAAAATATTGCAAACAGAAATGAACAGAAAAACCAACCAATCTATCAGATGCTATTTCTCAGATGATGTACTCGTTCACCTTGGTGAGAAGCCACTTTCTCACAGCTATGCAATCTTCCAGCTCCCCCCACCCCCCTTCACCTCAGATTCCGAGCTGTTCTCCATATCCCTCACAGATTGTTTTTTTTTCTTCCTTTATCAAAGAACCACAACGACCAATCTCTGGTTCAAGGTGAGCATGCTACAGTGATTCTTTGCCTAAATTTAAGAGCTAATGACCACGACAAAAGTTTCCTTTGCTTTCATGCGAAATGATTCAATGATGTACTAATCCCGTTTGGTTCTGTAAGTAATCGGATGTGCATTGTGTGTTTTTTGTGTTTACGATTTGTTTTCGTCTTCTTTTTGGCTCAGAATATTTCTTTCCTTTAGAGATTCGACTTTTCATGGTATATGTTTTGGGGATGTGTTGACTTAATGCAAGAGCAAAATTTGGCTTAAGTGGAACAGTGAGCCTGTGATCTCTGAGGCTGAGGGTGGGCTGGGGGATAGCATGCACCTGTAACTATTACTGTAGCCCTTCCAACCTGCTCCTGAGTCAGACTGTGGCTGTGACTCTGTGTGCTCTGGGGAGCTTGTTCCTCTCCTTATCTGTGGTCACCTCTATGGAGTAACCTGTCCCCAGAGGGCCAAGTGAAACCTTCCACCTTAGCTTTTGGCCAGTTTCACCCTTCCCAAATAGTCCCCAGTCTACACTTACTACCCAGTGACAAACCTCACTTTTTCTATCCTTTCTAATACCCCTCCCTCTGACAGCACGGACATCAACTTGGTCTGACTAGGGCCAATGCCTCTGTTTTCCTTTTGAAGCTATTGTAAGTACAAGCGGGACTCTTCAAGGGCCAGAAAGCGTAATTGCTCAGGAAGCCGGCCCTTTACCTGCACACTGTGTGCAGTGTGTGGTTCAGGGTGGAGTGGCATTGTGAGTGTGGCCGCTGTGTCCTGTGAGGCTAATTCAGGTGAACTGGCACAGCCTCACAAGGTCTTAAAAAGTAGTCGTGGGGAAGAAGAGAGGTCCTGGGGGGTCTATAAAGCACAACCTAGGCAGGGAAACCCCTGCAGGCAGAAGGCAGCTCCTCCCCTTTTTAGGCTGAGAATGCACAAGTCTGAGTTCTGTTCATGGTTTACAAATCTAGCACAAGGTGGCTGAGCCATCCAAGACAGTTTTTAACAGACAAATTCAGACACTGCCTAACTGCTCTAGCACAAGCTGCTCTCCTCCCTGGCTGGTGGGAGCACAGGTGGAGCTGAAGAAGGAGAGCATTGCTCCCTGAGAGCAGCATAGTCTTTAGCACCAGCCCCACCTCCCCATCTCCCTGTTCTCTTAGCTATCAGGGGATATTTGAGACCTATGCCAGGAACTTCTTTCTCTTTGTTTTTCCTAAAAGAGCCCCCCCCCCCGTTTGGAGGTTGTTTTCTGGAGACTTTGAGGCCCAATTATACAAGCACCCTCTTTCAGAAATCTCCCCCAGAAACCAAGCCATCTTCAAGGTTCAGAAAATCCCAGCAGCAGCAGTTCTAAAACACACAGAATTCCCCAACACCTGGCTCTTGCTAAGTGGTTAAGGAGCTGACGCCCTGTCTGTGACCCCATCCTCTCCGGACCAGTGCTGTCCAGGTTCAGGCCCAGAGATGGCCCCAGATCCAGTGTCTCCAGGGCTTCCAACAGACACAGGCTAGGGACAAAAAGAGGAGCCGGGGGGGGGGGGGGGGGGGCGGGGGCGAAGTATGTTGATCCTTTGCTCTTTGTGGCAAATCAGACTTCTCAGACTTCTTTGGGGCTGTGTCAGCCTGTGACTCTGGGAAGAACACACAGCTCTGAGGTCTGTGATGGCAGTGATTCTCAGGGACTGTGCTTGTGGATGCCAACTGTTCACGACTAGCCCTGTGCTGAGGGAATGTCTGTCGGAGTGGGCATGCCCTGCTGTAGCATGGGAGCTGACCCTTGGTAGAAGCCCCTCCTATTAGCTGCCACTTGAGACCGTGCAGCATGTGTGCATGCCAAGAGTACCCACGCTGGGGGAGCCTGGGAGGCCCAGTGTTCCCTGGATGGCTACTCAGAGGATGGAAGATTATCAGGGGACAGCCAAGTTCTCCAGATCTCTGTGGGCCCAGGGATCACACTGTTAGAGTAAGTCCCACAAAGACCTTCTGATAGTGTTAGCCAGTTGTAGCAGGGCCCTTTTAGAAGGACAGGGAACTCCTATCTATGGGATGTTGACTTGACTGAGAACAAACAAAACAGGAGACTTGTGCTAGCCTCTCACCCAGCTTGCCCTACCAAAATCACACTCCATTTTATAGGCCAAGAAACAAAGGCTCATAATGCCTTGAACAGGGTGCTGTGGTCAGCCGGGGGTACAGCGGAAGACCTAGATCAGTCGTTCTGGTCTGCCTCCGGGGTTCCCTCCTTCTCAGCCTCTCTCGATCTCATTTCTTCTTTCCAAAGCTTACAATGATCAGGTGTCTCACAGTGCCCGACTGAGACTGTTTGAAATGGACGCCAAGAAACCTGGGCATTTTGTTTACATCCAATAAATTCAACAGGAGGGACCTAGCCAAGAATCTGAGAAGGTGGCAGCCCGAAGTGGGGATAAGCATAGGACTGAGAACCTTGTCTGCTCCTGTCTACATTCCTAGGCAGGGTATTTGCCTCCTGTGTGCCTCTCTCCCTCCCCCTCTAAAATGCAGGGGTGAGGCTACAACCTCCGAGCCATGCCACCAGAAAACACTAGACAGCAAGATGAGCAAGTGCAGTGGTGGAGAGTCAAATAATGGTCAGATGTGTTCGGACCTGGGAAGGCCATGCTTCAAGCGTGACTGAGAGTCACAGCCTCCAGCACTGGAGGCAGAAGGAAGCAGTGAAGAAAAGCACAGGGAGCAGAGAGGGAGCGAGAGAGATGGGCATGTGGGGTAGATGAGGGGCTTAAAGGGTGTGAAAGAGAAGACCGATGCACTCTGCTGACCCTATCGGCCCCTTCCTTCATGTGTTTGCAACAGCAGCTCTCCCAGGGTCTTGCTGACTAGCACTCGGACTCAGTGTACCTGCATGAACACACAGTACTGACTCTGCACAGATCACAAAAGCTGTCCATCATTAGAGCCCTCCCATCCCATGCACAGAGCTGGGTATCACTGGACAGGGCACAATAGGATCTCAGGGTGTGAGGAAGACATTGTCATCTCATCTCTCCTTTGTTCCCCCAGAGTACCAGGAAATCAGATAGTCCTCCTTCAGGATGGTCCCAACGTTGCCTACTGTAGTTCAGCTGCTTTCCCTTGATTTGAGTCTCCCAGGGGACAGAGACAGAGACCCTTTCAAGTGCTCTGGCTTCTGCCTGATCTAGGAACTCCTGAAGACAAGATTGGTAATCACAAACTCACCTGGCCATATTCTCTGAGAATCAAGCGCCCTGATAAGTAGTCCCAGACCCCCAGCCAGGCTGGAATAATTGTCTGGCTTCATGGTGGCTTCCGTTTACACACGAATTGCTTTCATTACCTATCCCAGTCTTTGATGCTCAAAGTTCAAGGCAAGTCTTCCCTGGTATGGGCCCAGAAGAGCAGGAGGAGGCTCTGGGTCCCACCTAGACAGAGACAGTCGGCCATAGCATCTCCAAAGCTTTGAGGACGTTGAGATCTTCCCTTATGCCTCAAACCAATCCTCTTGATACACTTTCTAAAGACACAGCTCAGCCTGGTTTATGTTGTCCACAGACCAGGTATTGGACTCAGGAGACCCACTGTCTCCTGGGGTGCTTACAAGCCCCAGGGCAACGAAGCACAAACAAAAGAGCCAACCCAGTCCCACTCTGGCCTCTCACCCTCACACATCCCCAGAGTCCCCCCTGAACATATCAGGTAACCCTTCATCCCTCTTCCATTGTTCCCCAAATAACTAGGCGTTCCACCAGGGGCCTCTCAGCCACTGCCCTGGCCTGTAGCTTTCTCCCGTGTTTATTAACAAAGCAAATTCCATCCAAAGCAGGACCTAGCCAGAAGCAGAGACATGAATTAAAACATCCACTGAAGTCTGGCTCAATGGGAGCCCCCAGAGATAGACTGGAGCCCCACTTCCTCTGCATCATTTGCTCTAAGTCTGTAGAGCTTTTTGGTCACATACAACATGGCTAACAGTTTGTCTGCCATCTGCGTAGGTCTGAACTGACCTTCTAGAGTGAGCTGTTTTATGATTCACCCAGCCTGGGGTCCTCCTCTCCTGCTCCTTCCTCCTGCCCATGTTCCTATCACTTAGGACACAGATACGAGGACACGGAGGAGCTGTTTTCTGTAGTTCTCAAAGCAAGCGTGCAGTTAAGGCTGAAGATGGCTATCTGGGTAGCCCATCAGCCTCCCCATCGGAAGGATTGTTAATTGAAATAATAAGGGGAAAGGGACGTCTTGAGATGCCAACTGGCAGGTACCTCTTGTTTCCGAGACCTGTTGATCCCAGAAAGAAACTGGGTTCATTACAGCTAACGTACTAAGGGTCCCAAAGGCCTGCAGTCCTCTTCTCGGGGGCTACCACTGTGTAGATGCTCCAGGGAATTAAATCCCCCTGACATGCTAACCATAAACTCCTAACTGGTGAGCTCCTGGGACCCTCAGGTCCCACATGACAAGACTACCCAGAAAACCCCTACAGGACAGGTTACTCCTCATTAGATAAGTTAAAACTCTTTCCAGGGTGAAGGCAGAGAGCACAAAAGCAAAATAACAAACAAAAATAACCCACATTTTTTTTCTTAATCTTATCAGGGTTTGCAATTGAACATATCTGATACCCTGACTTTAAAAAGAATGACTTTTCATTTTGAAGCAGGTGTTTTTTACTGGGACTTATTTTAGGGTCAGAGATCACTGGGCTTTCTGCTGGCCTGGTGAAAAGGCAGACATTGGTGGCCACAGTATTAAGCCAAATTTAAAATCTTTAGTCGCCTCCATCTGTAAGTGTTCTGTATCTACCTCATTATGATTCTTTTGGTTTTCTGTGCTTTCGTGTTGTGTACAATGTCAGAGGTGAAATGTAGATAAAAATATATATATATATAAAATATATATTTTTTGCTTTGCAATAAAGTTCAAAGCTATAACACAGAATATTCATGAAATGTCATAACCTTTTCTTGTACTCTATACTCTTAGTTGTGAACTGTCCTCGGGAGCCCTTTTGCCTATTCACTAGAGTCAATATTGTTACGTTGGCCATTTGATAAGTTATTCTACTTATTTTCACTTATTTTTTTGACACATCGAATAAGACACTAGGATTCTTGAACAATTCTTGGTTTCAAAGGTGCTTTATTTCTGTGGATGCCAGTGACCAAATGGAAATATCTCTACAGACTGGATCTTCTAGATAATAGGATTCATCTTGATGCCATTGTTCTTTGAGTTTAGAACTAAAGGTTTGTGCATAGAGGTGGGGAAAAGGAAACGTTGGTTTGGCTTTGTTTCTGGTTTTTTTGTCTTTGGTTTTGAAACCTTTTCTGTTTACTTATGTCCAGCAGACTTTCCTTTTGTAGGCTCCACTCTGTAGCATGGAGCATGGTGCGCGCTGACTCCTTGGCTTTGCTGTCCGATCGGACTGCCTTCCTTGCTGGCGCGGCCGCTTTCTCTAGGTTGATGTCATGTTGTACCCAGCCTCCGCCTCTTCTCTAAACCTTCTGGAACTCTCTTCCATACCAATGTGTTATGAGGAATGGTGCTTTGGAAGCGTTCACAGTGTACAAGCCAGCGGTACCTAAAAACTCACGTTTCCCAAGAGAGTCCAGATGGATAACAGGACAGGTTCATGGGATCCTGACAGAAAGTGAACTGTCTTCAATATATCCTGTTTATCCGCGTGTTTGGACAAAATTACCTTCATTTCACTAAGCACGTCTATGTAGCAAGCCCTGTATAATTTGTACACTCAATGATCCTTGTTTTTTTCCTGTGTCTTGGGCCAAAATATGTATTTTTTCTCAAAGTAATTCAATGTGCTTTAAATGGGATGAAGAAAGGTTTCAAAATTAGGGTAAAATATCCTTATAAGTAACACTTCTGCAAAATTCTAGACTTAGTATCCCCCAGCTCTGAGGAGCTAGGGAAGAGGAATAGTTATGGGGGTGACCCCCCCTTATAAATACATACAATGCTACAAGGAAATGAAAACATCTATGACTCCATTTTATAATAGGTTGGGTTCTTTCTCTTTGTTCTTCTAATGATCATAAAGAATTGTTTGGCGTGTATCAAAGGTTGACATTTCAACTTGTATTTGAGGGAGGTTTGTTTTGCTTTTTAACAATGCTGGGCTGGCATTGAAAACAACCATGGCTAGGTTACACTCCGCTCATCCCTAGCTGTTTCTCTTTTTATGGTATAATGGTCTGTTCGTGAGTTGAAATGCATATAAAGTGTATAGTGAATATTGGGATATACTGGGGTTGATTTGGAAGGAAAACATAATGATAAATAGATATTTACATATATGTGTGTATGTGTGTGTGTAGCTAGAAGAGAGGGAATACATCACACACACACACACACACACACACACACACACACACACACGCGCGTACAATAGCCATGCACTTCCAAAGTTGGTTTTTGATTCTGAGGAATTTGCCACTTCACTGAGCTTTCTACGATTTCAAGATTTCATTGGAAATAATGAAATGATTGAGAAATGTTTGCTAGAAAATTCTCCCCTTCTTCCCTCCCTCCCTCCCTCCCTTATTTCCTTCCTTCAGCAATAGAAAGCACAATTCCTAGCCTTACTTACCCTTCCGGTTCCACAGCTATGGTATAGTCCAAGGAGGAAACTGGAATTCGTTCCTTGCCTCTGCCCTATACCCCTCCTTTCACCCAACACCAAGAGCGAGCAGAGAGATCTACCCACACCTATCTCATCTTCCCATGTGCCTCTGTTTCTCATTTTTTTCCCCATGGGTAGGTTTCCATTCCTGGAGAACCTTCCAGAGTTTGAATACCAGGCTCCCTTCTCTTTCCATGCAGGTTCTGGGCCACCCCCACCTTTGGAGCTGTCCTCTCTAGAGGCCTACACACATTGCACCAGGGCACAGACAGCAGGAAATCAGAGCCACCAGAAGGGCTCTCCTATATCTGGTAGAGACACCATATGTCTTAGAGCCAAAGAGCACAAGGTTCAGAATGTGTTTTGTTTTGTTTTGTTTTGTTTTTTTTGAGGAAGAACCAATGGTCTTGGGTGACTCTATTGGTCAACCAAGGAGAGGATGTGGATGGGACTTCGAAACAGGCCAGCCAGCTTTGCCCATGCAGTGACCTCTCTGCTTCCTTGTGGGCATGCTTCTTGGAGAAAGACATTCTAGGCAAGTTGGAGAAGCTTTGGAGTGAGGACAAATGATCAACTTTAACTCACTTTTGTCCAGACAACTCATTTCTGCAGGGTGGACTGGTCCTCCTCTGGTCTGTCCACTGTTAGTTATGCTGGGGGGTGGGGGATTTCCGGTGATGTTTTCTCATTATCCATAATTTAGATAATCACTGATCCCTGGAAAGAGAGAAGACACTGTCCCAAGAAGAAACCATTCCAGAAAGAGACGCTTTTCTTCCTAGTTTCTTAGTTGCTCTTGGTAGCTCACTCCTGATTCACTCCTGCGCCCCTGCATCCATTGCTGATTTCTGTGTGCCCTACTTTCAGATAACGTCTAGGCCTGGGGGGCTTGTAGATCACTGAACCATGAGCAGCAGGTACATTTCAATGAGAGTGACAAATGACGCCTGTATTTCTTTACCCTGAACTCAAGGTGCTTTATAGCAACAGTAGAAATTCCAGACTTTGGGCTACTCAGACCACTGTGTGGGCCATGCTCTGACCTTCCTTACAAGGGCAGGATGTCAGATAATGAATCCATTTTACCTCATAGGAGTTTCTGCCAAAATCATATTCCCATTGAAAATGCAGCCAATTGTCCATCGAGAGTGTTTTCTATATCAAGCACAGAGCTAGAACTATAGGGGATCTAAATGTGAAACATATTTCAACGCAATTAACAGAAAGGGGTAATAATTGCACACAAAACACTATCACACCATAGGAAACAGAACACAAGACAAGTGTACCGTGCAGTGGGCACCTGCAGAAAGACACAGTATTTCCAAGCAGGAGTACAAGCAAAGGCTTTGAAAAGGCTAACGTATGGATCAAATTTTGAAGGATCTATGGGATGCACAGAGATGAGCCATTAGGGTTAGCTATGACCTCAGTCATGTATAAGATATTGTTTCTCTCTGATGTGGAAAGCAAGGTACCTCCAGCATGCACAAGGTGTGTCTTTCTTCTTGGAACTGGTTCTGCCAATTCCAGGTGTAGCCTCGCCTTGAGGATAGACCATGGCCTGAGTGTAGCTGGTAAGATGCAGAGGTTGCCACTGCTAGCACTTGAACAAGCCACTAAATTTCCTCAGTTGCTCTTAGTCTTGTTTATTAGGGTCATTCCCTCTTTAGTCTTCCTAAGCTAACAACTTTTACCAATCCATAATCCAGTTGAAGACCAGCCCTGTCGGCCTAGCGTCCATCCAGAGAGGATGGACTTCAATTTCATACATTTTCCCCCCTTAGGATTAACCTTAGTACATAACAGTATAGGCCACAGCTTTATTTTACAGAGGGAAATGAGACTTGGGTGCCTGAATAATCTTCCCTGCTTCCCTCAATTAATAAGTGAAAACCCTGACACAGGGTTAGGTGTCTTGGGCAAAACCTCTCCCCTCTCCAACCTCACCTCTGATCACAACCCCCTTCTTGATTGATGGAGTCCTTCACCTCTGTTTGCTTCTGTTATCTAAATGAACATTGAAGGTTCACCCCTACAGTGATATCATTTATCTGGATCTGCAGATAAAGATGCCTGTAACAGCCATAATGGCTCGACTGATGAACTCTTGGGATGGTCAAGAGAAGAGATCATAAAACATTCTTTTGAACCTGACAGATGGCAACAAAATCATTCCCCTCAATTCCAAAGATTTTTTTCTCCTGATAGAGTGCCTGAAACAGATTCTATGAGAACCTGTTTCACTGATCAGTTTCTTTTTAGAGCTCTCCAGGAGGCCATTTGGAAGGATGACTCCGTCCAGCAGAGAAGGGATCAGAGCATTGGGCGGCCCCATTGTTTTGGGAACCAAAACTGTTAAACAGAAACTAAACAGCATCTGCCTGCCTAAAGGGCTGGAGTCTTGCTTTGTCTCAGCCTCAGCTGGATTTGTCTCATGCTTCCTATCAGAACCAAAAGCTATTCTTTTGATGCTAAAGGAAGAGACTACTTCCCCTGAGGATAAGGGCTCTATCAGATCCCTCAGTCCCTAACCGTTAGTTCATTCTGCTTCCAGCTCAGTCTCACCACACACTAGCACCAGATAGACACCCCCAACGCTTGACTAGACCCATCCCCGGGTCATTCACCGTCTTTGGGGGGGGGGGAAATCTAGTTCAAAGGGACTGAGTACAGTGGTGTTCTCCAGGGGCTCAAAAGACAAAAAGGCATCTAACACAACTGAGCTCAAAAATAGAGGAGGTGACATGGTGTTTCAGGAGGTCTCTGCTCCCCGTCTTTCTAAAGGACTCATGAGAATTCCCCATGGGTGACACTACCTCCTAGACTTAGGAACTAAGGACATTGATTAGGAAATGAACAAAGTGTGCCTCATCCTCTTCCCCCATCCATTCCCTGGAAGTCCCTTTTGCTGAGTACCTATGCCTTGTCTCTGTAGATCAGTGGTAGCCATGAAGAGCCCTTCACCACAGCAGCGCCCACTTAGGAAAAACGTCTCAATCAGAGAGTGGAGAGTGACAGCAGGCTGTCCATGGCATTTCCTGAATGCCTGTTGGGCGCTTTGCCTCCAATAGCTATTAATTAAGTGATTTCTCCCAATGTAAGGAGGCTGCAGGTCAGAGAGCTGATCTGTCTGAGGTCATGCACTACAATAAAGTAAGAAATCAGCCTAGACTCCAGTGTCACTTTGGTGGTATGCAAACCACACCAAGAGATAGTAATGCAGCAGCTACCTTGCCACCATGCCAGCACCAAAAGTGTTAGTTCTTCAGGTATCATCATGGGAATGTCTTTTAGCTAGGGACAACTCCATAATGGCACCAAGTACTCCAAGGTACCAAGAATGGCCCACACAGACTTGTCCTGGGGTATGACTTTTAGCTTTTAGGTTGCATTCCCTACCATCCCATCTTCTAATTTCATTCTGTCTTTTTCCTCATGTGCATATATCTGTGATCACAAATCCTTGGAGAGAGGAGGCCTGGCTGTCTGTGCAAAACTCTGGGCATTTATTGAAGACTGTAGTATCTGTAAAAGCTATTGAAGCAAACCAGCTTTTTAGAGTCCTTGATTGGCAGGAAGAGCCATGATCAGCAAAGCCCATAGACATCAGGTGTCTGAGAGAGGCCAGTCACTCTAGAGGCGCTCAGAGTGGCATACAAAGGACCACACTGTGGGCTGTGCTGTGGCTCAGACTGGGCTGGGAGTACAGAGCATTTCCAAGGTGACTGCTTTAGTAGTGTGGGCTGTAGCCCGGTGATTAACTCTGGGAAATCTTTGTCAGAGAGATTCGGAGGTAGGTCACTTCTGGCCAAAGGGAGGAGTGGAAGCACTCTTTTGCCAAAATTAAGGAATGCACTACATGTTTTAGAGGCAGCTCATGCTTCCGCCAATGGTCAGAATTTAGCCAAATCACACTTCCTGGCTGGGATTCACACCACCACTTCGCACTCAGTGTTGAAGACAGGGAGGCTTCCTGATGGTGCAGAGAGATGGGGGCTTCTTTCTGTCCTTGGCTGTAAACAGTAGAAGATCTGCTCACTTACACAGGTCACTAGGAGGAAGCCAAAGGATCATACTACCAGCCACAGTTCAGAGATGGGACATGGTGCCCTCCACATCCTACACAGGTCTAGCTAATCCTGGCCCCAAAGCACCTCTTGTGCTAATCTAGCCTCCTTTAAATTCAGCCCCAAGGCTCACCATCAAATGAGGCAGTGTGGCTTTCTTGGATTAGGACCCCAGGGGTCCAAATGAAGAAGGCCAAAGATCAACAGGCAGGATACGTGGCTTCTGCAGGCTTCGGGTCTGCTGCTGTCTGTGCCCAGTGTCAAATGTTTGTCCTTCCTCTTGGTCACAGAGAGGGTGACTTTCCAGTGGCTCATGAACCTCCTAACATACTCCATATATGTGATGCTGCAAGTCTCAAGAGGCAAGTCTTCCACAGGTCCCCTTGATTCTCCTCATGTCCCACCCAGGGGCCTGGTCACTTCTTTTAGCCAGCTTCCTCTTTTCTAGTCTTGCCCCAAGGTGAAGCTCAGAAGGTAGGGCGCCCATTCTCACATCCCCTTCTATATTCTTGACATCTTTTTTTTCTTCCAGTACACGAAACCATGAGAAGCTCTGTCGCCTTGGCAATGGCCATCCATTTAACAAATGGAGGCCTCTGGGCTCCTACCCCCAACCTCCCTGCTGCTTCTGTTGTTCTCTTTCTGTCCAGTAGGTGGTGCCACCCTCTCTCCCAACAGCCTGCAACAGTGATTGAAGCGCAAGGCAATGTGGCCAGGATCGGGCGGAAGTGCTGTGTTTTCTAAGCATGATGGGGAAAGCTCAGTGATGCGGGTACTTCCTCAAGATCTTCCACCTTTCAGCCCAGTTTTCTAGTTATTTTCTCATTGAAATTGTTATCAGTTTTGAAGAAGTAGGCACCTTGTGCTGGCGAATTGTGCAAAACACCACTCTTCTGTCGTTCCTAGCCCTGGAAGGGGTGACGGCCGCAGCGCCCTGTCTCTGTTCAGACCGCCATCTGTTTTTCTGAGTTGATTTCGATTGGTGCATTCTCACTTTCAGGGACCTCTGATTCTAGAACAAAATCAGCTACTTATTCTAGTTACTGTAAGCAGACACATAACTTTACTGTAATTTGAAAACCCTTGCACTGTAATGGTATTTAAAAAAAAAAAGCAAATCCTATTGAAACTGATTTTGTATTTTTGATTACATCTGGATTTTCACATTTTTGTATCTAACCATAACCACGGCAGAGCTTCCATAGCTTGTGTTTAAGGCCTTGTTTTCTTTCCAGGTTGAAGTCTTAAGATTGTGTTGACACCAAAAGCTTAAGGGGGCAGGACTGGGGCCTGGCTAGTGGCACATTATCCCTGCTCTGGTGCCAGGGAGACCTCGTCTAGAGGAGCAAGCCACATCGCATTCCATTGCGTGAGTTTCCCACGACAGCTCGCATCTCCAACAAATCCAAGGCCAGCAGTTTGGGCCCAACCTTTGCCAGGGACTCTCTCGACTGAGCGGCCCCCGCCCCTGCAACACTCGGCTTCCTGGGCAAGGGAGGACATTTTTAAAAATATAAAACTTTTGGAATTGATTTGTGATTATTTTTTTCCTTCCTGCTGGAAACGTGCTGGGCAAAAAAAAGACAGCATGATGTTATCGCCTCCCCCTGCTTTTCCAAACCGATACACCTGTTGTGCTCTTTCGTTTCTTAGTGAAGAACATTCTAGACACAGACCTAAATACGAACTCTTTGCCTCCTGTATTTCGGGTTAGCAATTCTCCCTGTGTATTCCTAACTGTTGACGCATTTGCCTTCTTAGCATTGCTTCTCATTTTACTTTTTTTTTTTTTTTTTTTACTGAACAGCAACAAAACCACAAAGGAACAAATTATCTCTTTTCCTCTCTCTCTCTCTCTCTCTCTCTCTCTCTCTCTCTCTCTCTCTCTCTCTCTCTCTCTGATGTGTAATGTTGTGTTGTCCAGATTCTGTATAAAAATATGTATATGATGTATCTGATATCTGGCAGCCACTGGCTGTTGCTTTAACCAATATAATTAACAAAAATGCATAATGTTGGTGTTTGATTTTTTTTTACAAAAAAAAAACCAACAACCTAGTTAAGATGTTGTGTATTTTTGCATGGTTAAAATGTACTTAGTGCATTAAGAAGTGTCGTGGAGGTGCACAGTGAACAGGCCAGTTTACTTTTTAATCCTAACGGTGACTGGTTATCAACCAGACTTAGTCCCAATGATGTCTGTCTGATTTCCTTTAGCATAATTCTATTTATAACTTGTGTTTAGTATTCAAGGTTCAACATAGCATATCTATCTATCTCTATTGTATTTACTGTTCCTTAAAACCAGGTTGTGGAAGTTCACCCATCGGGCGCAGGTGTCTCCATTGCTGACTTCTGTTGGATTACACCCCACTGAACAGCTGTCCAGTCCAGCTCTAAAGCACCAGGCCCCGGAGACTAGGGTGGGCATTTCTCCTTCCAGAGATATCTCTCTCTCTCTCTGAGCAGTACTGTGGTTTTCCCTTGTCATGGAACATTCTTTTTTCAGTCCTAGTTATATAAATGAGAAGAAAGGACAAGAAGGTAAGCAGGAGTCTAAGAATTATTTATATTTTATACACAAGAGTACATATATTGTAGATAGACAGACAGGCAATAAATGTTGAGTTAGGTGGACAGGCAATGGGAGATGTTGGAGGATTCAGAAATTGAGATGCCCGGCTTTCCTGACTGCAGTAGCACCAGATCCACATGAATGACTGGAGAAAAAATGGTGACCTTGTTATGCCTCTGATGTGACACATCAGGAGGGTGATGACAGAAAGGGGGACAGTTGCCTTTTCCTGGGTCTTCAGTGCACTTAAAGCAAAGATGGGTCCTAGGCTACCTGTGAGACTGAATTGTTGTTTGGAGACAGACTGTGAGACACCCCCCCCCCATCTCAGGACACCTAGACTTGCTCAGGGGAAGACATGTTCTAAACAGGATATTGACAAGATGATTCCCACATGGATTAGAGGGAGGGGGATAATGCTAGGCATTATCTCTGGTCAAGGGAATTGAGTCCTTGCCCTGAAGTCCTATCTTCTCTTTGCCAAGTCTGCATCTGTGGCTGGTTTATTCCCTGGCACGCTAGCCTAGCAGTGTGCTATCCTATCTTTCCCCACCCCAGACTCTGATAGACAACTCTTCCCCTTGCTGGGATCCAACATGTACAGTTGGTATTAGCAGCTTTGTGGTGTTTAGCCCAGGATCTGTGTTTCTCAGACACTTACTTGTCTTGGGGCAGACTACTTCACCTCTCTGCAACCAAGCTTCTTCTTCTTTCCCAAGTTGAGGTCATAGGTTTCTAAGATCCTGGAGCTTATTGGTTTTGGAGATAACCATCTGTCCAATGGCCAGCTGAGTCAAAGGAAGCTCTTGGCTGTCTGTCTTCCCCTCTTCAGAATTAAGAACTCAGAATACTTCACAGGCATCTTCTTCCTCGTGGGCACTTACATCCTCAGTGGCATATATGTGTGTCATGTTGTCAGCTGCAGGGGTGCATTTTTCAGAATGCACTGAGCGCATTTCTTCCTTTTCCTCCAAGTCAAGGCTGGCTGCAGAGGGACCATAGATCCATGGCAGCATTGTTCCTCTCTTGCAGGCTCTCTGTGGCCAGGACTCAAGGGGAGCAGTACCAGTATGCTGACGATGCTGATCTCTAGTCTCCGGGAGGCAGTGGGGACAACAATGAGTTGCTACTTGTCAGGAGCAAGCTCATTCTCTCTGGGTACAAGGCTGTAGAATTCAGACCTTACTCTTGTCTGTTTCATCTGACAGCATCTCTGGGACCTCAGACCCTAAACACCAGAGAGGCCTCAAGAGCCCTGAGGACCCAGTGTCCTCCTTCCACAGATGAGGCAAGCCATGCCTAGAGGGAAGAAACAAACAAGGGAACTCAGCAGAATTGATGGAGCCACTGTGTCCATCTCTGACATAGAACCACAAGCTCAGAGTGCTCCTTTACTTTTATGAAAGCTGTGTGGTATGTCCCCAACCACCATGCTTGACATCCCTAAAATACCTTTCATGACCATGGTTGATGGGAATGCACAGTTCACATTCCTCTTTCCCAGGCCTGTGTGAGCCAAGTGAGGAAGGTTAGTGTGTGGGATAGGGAATGAGCAGATCTCTTCTCCACCTGTGTGGAGGCACTGGATAGTAATAACAGTGGATTCTCTACCTTTGTCCTGCCCTTCCTGCTCTCCTGCTGGAATGGGCTCTGGGTTTTCCTTAATACACACAGTAGTCTAACTGTCCATCTAACTCCCCATCCTTGAGCCACCCTCCCCCCACCTTGATGACCTCCTCAAGGTTGTTTCCATCCCAGAGGCTTCCATTCATTCCAGAAAGAACATTCTATAGCTTTCTTAAAAAAAAAAAAAGTCTTTCTCAGGAAGCCATAGCCTCTGATCCAAACAAGTCTTCATGCTTACTTTAAATTCTCCCTATTTATTCATTGCTCATCTCTCTGTCAGTTTTTATCTCCATGGGGCCACCAGAAGCCACTGGGTATTTTCCTCCTGCGAAATGGCAGTTTCAAGGACTTTTATGGGTGTCATTTCCCCAACAGTGACAGCAGCCTCTGGCCTTGCTTTCCTCTTTAAAGGAGCTTGGTGGTACCATTCTTCTGTGGCCGTTTTTGGTCTGGAGGACACTTGAGATTTGTCCCTAAATCATGCAAAGATCTACTCTCGAACGTGCTTTTGTTTGAATTTTTAGAACAGAGTCCACAGCCTGCTGCTGAGGCCCTTTGATTTTTCCTGAATATTCACTGATAAAGACCACGAAGCCTCCAGGCCTTAAAAGGATTTTTTTTTCTTCTTACACAGACAAATGTTTTTGATTCCAGTTAGACTGGGGGATGTTTCTTAAAAGAGATCAAATTTCTGAGTTGAAGATTTTAAAAGGACTTTATACCTTTAAAGAACTTCTATCCCAGTCTGCTCCCAAGAGGCCACTTCCTGTCCCCAATCAATCATCTGAAGAGAAGCCTGTGCCCTAGCTAGAGGTCCAGAAAGGACCCTGGACATCCTTAGTGGTGTTCTCTGAAAAGAGATGTACCCCAACCCCCTGCGAGGTGTGGGTCAGATGTTAAGGTTCAAGGTTCTTCCTTGAATTCTATGGCTCTAGAACACCCCCTTGTGGTTCTCTGGGAGAAAGGTGAATCTAGATGGCCAGTAAGCCACATTTCCAACTTTTTTCATGAAGAAAAGGAACTGCCATCACTCCAAATTAGGACCAAAAGCCCTAAAACTAATGTGATTGATATTGGTAATAACAATTATCGTTAGCTTCTCTTTTAACAAACGAGGTAACACAGAAGAATCTGCAAGCATTCTTTCACAGTCTCACTATCCTGACACAGACTCTTGCCTGTGCACCTTCTGATGTGTTGTAAGTGTCTGTCATCCTTGTATAGAGGACCCTTCCTTTCGTCTGTTACAATCTTTTCCTGGACTTTTAGAGCAGCTCCTATCTTCCTGGTATTCTTAAACTCTTCCGAGAATAGGCAGGGCTGGTGAGTGCATTACTTAGCGAGCAGCTGAGGCCACACACCAGCCACCTGTTCACAGTAGAACTCCAGCCCAGGACTGCTGCTCCCCTGAGCTATATGGGAGCCAGGGCTCCTCAGAAGGATGCCTTGCAAGCCTTGCAAAGCAGCAGGTGCCTGCCATGAACACTATGCTCCCAAGGCTCATTGGCAGTTCTGAAGAGTGTTGCCTGCCTCTCAACATGGTAAGAGCAAAGCCAGAGAGTAGGCCTCGATTAAAGACTATAACGGTGACTGCAGTGTCCCAGTGGCTGTAGAAATATGGCTGGATTCTAGCTCTACAGAGCCCATTCCCAGTGGCTTTGGGTATTCTGTCAGGGAAAGGAAGGTGTAAATTAGATCACTTCTTAAAGGATTTGTTTTGTACTATGTATCATTTACAAGATAAGTTTAATCAGGCACTAAAGTAGAACTAGACAAGGACGTCATCCACCAGTCCTCTCTAGCACTGATCACTTGCCATCAATCTTGTTTTGTCCATATCCCTTGAGCATACTTGTCATATGCTTTTGTCACTGGCTTATTGTTAGAATTCTCACGGTCCTGTTACCCACTCTTCTTAGGGTCTAAATAAGAGAGCTTCCACCAGAGGAACTAGACAGGGATGTAGCTCCAGACAGCTGGCCATTAGAGTGTTTCCCCTTGCAAATGTCTCATCCCCACCAAGGTCCCTTAGAGGGCTCCTGAATAATTTGAGTCGAGCATCTCAAAGCTGCTCTACCTGCAGGCCCCAGGCATCTCACAAAGAGCTTTTCTGGCCTGTTATCGCATGCTGGGGATGGAAGGGGATTGATTCTATCTGCTTTACCCAGATTGTGCTTGGTTCCTATGCAGGGATATATAGCTGTACCCTTTGGCAGAAACTGTCCCAGATCCCCTTCTTCCACTCCAGAGTCTCAGCAGTCAGACCACCCAGCCTCTTGCCGGAAGTCAGCCCAGAAGAACAAGTAGCTGTTTGAGGTTACCTTTCCCCATAGCATTGCAAGGTAACTGCTCATCCCCTTTGTCCAGAGCCTGGGGGGAGAGGGTAGCGATGCTCTCCTTTATTTTCTGCATGTCTCTTTCGGAATAGATGCAAGTCACAAGAGCTTTTCTCCGCTCCCGAGAGGCCAAGTGGGACCTCATAGTTCCATAGCCTTTGTAGCTATCCTTTCATCTGCTCAGGGGAAGGTGCCCTCTGGACCCCTGAGATCCTTGCCCTCTCTCCAGTTGAGTGTAGGTCTCATGGTGCATGCAAGCAGCTGGCCTGGTTTTCCAGGTTGTGTGGTGTTCAAGGCCAACGAGATGGACCAGCAAGACACGAGCCAGGGTCTTGACCTAACTTCTGCATGAACCTTGGTGCTTCCACCTGCCACTCACCAGAATATGACCACAGGAAATAGTTTGGAGGGTAGAGACTGCTGAAGTTGCCCCAAGTCTTGGACGAGCCTTCTTCCCATGGAGCCTCCCAAAGGGCAAGCCCTCTGCTATTGCGTACTGTAAATCTGTGCTCCAGGAGCTGAGGCTTGCTGGCTTAGGGAAAGCAGCTGAGGAGAAAGGGCCCCCTTCTCACCTTTTGTTTACCTTTGATCTGGCTGAACTTAGCTGTCCTTAACTTCTAGTTTGCTAAAGTCCTTATTGCCTTAATGACCACCTACCAAACAGTCAGAACCAGGCGAGAAGTCCCTCCCATGGTATACCTTGGAAGCCTGCCTGTCTCCCCAATGCTGCTGTGCCTGAAAGAAAGCACAGGGGTCCAAAGCCCAGGACCCCCTCTCACTAACAGAGCAGTGTTCCCAGGCTGAGGACAAACCCAGGACTGCTCAGGCTGAGAGATCCCCAATGCCCATGGTGGCTACAACCAACCCTACTCCGTCCTTTGGCCTCCACTGCTTGAGAACTGGACTCCTCCCTGCCCTCCGCCTCCACCTCTCGCCCAGAGACCCTTCACCCCCATCATGCTCAGTGCTGTTCCTGAAGACCATCTAGACTTTTCTGTTCTCTGGAACATTCTACTCACCCTCAGCTGCAGCATCCCCCTTCAGCCTCTCCACCAAGCTCTTTAAGTGAAAGGCAGCGGCTGTCTTCCCTTGGACAATAATGAATGTATCTACTGTAAGTACAGACCATGTAGAGAAGTGGCTGGGTTCAGAAAAAAAAAGAGGATTTTTGTAAAGCCTGTTTATTTTTTTAAGTCAGTTTTGAGCATTTCTATTTTATCACCCTTCACGTGGTTTTGGGGAACCCAAATTGTATCAAGGTCTCATGCCAAAACAAGCCAACAGTTGTTTTCTTTACCTTTTTCCTCCATGCACCATGATTTCAGAGATTGTTTTGGTGTCATTTTAAATGTTTTCTTGTGACATGTACTGATGATAAAAGTCATCTTGACAAAAAAAAGATTTATACATGAATCAGAAAGTATTTATTTCAATTTTGTACCTTTCCATTTTAATACATTATAATGTATTGACTCAACTGAGATAATATAAACAGTTCATTTTAATAACACGTGTGTGTGTGTTTTCCTTTATATATAGTTGGGGTGGGATACACACTCCTGGAATGGAAATAATGAGTGTTAACTGGCCTCAGTGTGAGCAGAGGGAGACCTCCCCTGCACCAGAAGCTTCTGGACTGGAAGTTGGAAGCAGCTGGTGCCTTTGGGGGAGGAAAAGATGGTGAAGCAAGGAAAGGAAGTGTGGAGGTAAGTAGTGGCCGGCTGGGCAATGCTGACCCCTACAGTGCTGTACGTTACATTGGTCTCCCCACTAGCAAGGCCGGCCAAGACCACTCTGGCCCTCGCACTTTGGCCACTGGATGTGGTCTTGGATGGAAGGCTTCAAGAGGGACTGTGCAGAGGAGAAACACAAAAAGGGATATAATCATATTCCATGTCTGAGTCTTTTGCTGGAAGGTGGGTAAAGGTGGGTAGAGCAAGCAAGGAGACAGGGCAGTAGGGAAGGAGGAGAGATGTGGAACTGCATCCAAGGGCTGCAATAGTTCATAAAGCACGTGCGACAAACAGGTGGTGGCACCAGGAATTATGGACGTAATTCCTTTCAAGGGATACGATACAGAGAGAAGGTCAAAAAGAGTACTTTGATCAGATGGAGGAGCCCAGGATGTTGAGAGATACACAAGTCTCAACAGTTGGCCCACATCCTTGTGATCCTGTTTTCCCAGGCAGGTCTCCACAACTTTCTACAAAATAATCTTTATTTTTATTATTTTTAATTATCTGTATGTTTGAGTAGGTGACCTGGAGTGCAGGTGCTTACAGAAGTCAGTAGAGGGCTTTGGATTCTCTGGAGCTGGAGAAACAGGCAATTGTGAGCTGCTTTACATTAGTCCTGGGAATTGAACATGAGTCCTCTACAGGAGCAAGAATTGCTCTTATCTACTGAGCCAGCTCCAGCCCTATCCCTTTATCTTTCTATGTCCCCCTTCCCACATACCCCATCGCTCTTTTCCAGGAGAAACACCGGAAGAGGAAGCTTGCCTTTGCTTTTACATCTCCCACCCATCTTCTGTCTTTTCCTTCTAAGAACATATGACCCCGGTCCAGGAGCTGATGACTAGATTGTTTCAAGGTTCAAGTCAGCATTTTAGAAATGAATCAGCTGCCAATAATATAAAAATAATATCAGTCCTTTGAAAGAGCCAATTTGAAGACATGGGTACCAGGAAAATCCTAAGAATTCCCACTGATACACTCATCCCTAAATAGCTTTCCTAAAATTCTTCTGAACGATGGCAATTTTTGGCTTACAGAGTTTTCAGCTGTTTAAAGAGGGGCTGGGTTATGGAGGAAGCTTGTACTGGTGTTCTTACACTAAAATTCCTCCTCTAAGTGTGACTGTATTCACCTTCCTAAATATTTGCATACCGGGAATGCTAAGAGACCCTTTCCTGGGTCATTGCTCTTTGGAAATATGGGTCTGGAACGTAAGATTATTAGTCTGTGCCAGTGTATGATTTTGCCTGTCTTAGTCCATTTGAGCTGCTGTAACAAAACACTGACACTGGCTCAGAGATAACAGAAATGTATCCTTCAAAGTTCTGGAGGCTGAGTCCAGGGTACAGTGGTTGCCAAATTTGGCTTTTGTGAGGGCTGCTTCCTGATTCCCACATGCTGTCGTGTTGCTGCTTTCTCAGAGTCTGTGAGAGAGGAGGAAACCTGGATTCTCTCTCCTAAAGGCACCGGTCCTGTCCCAAGGCTCCCTCTTTGTGGTCATATTAATCCCCCAGAGACCCCACCTACTCATGCCATCTCTATGGGGATGAAGGTTTCAACATATGAGTTCATCTCATGATAGCACATCTGATCTTCTCGTTGACGCATAAGAGAAAAATAAGCTTCCTTGTCCCTGGCAGTTGAGGCTGTGGAAGGGACTGCTGCCAGCAATCCCTGCAGCTACCTGGGTGGACTGCTGTCATCTGCCACCCCACCCCTAGCAGGTTACAGAGATTTATCAGCCCCTGACCATTTTATGTAACGAAGAGGCAAGTACAGGCATACTTTTCTGATGGCAAAAGGGGGAGAAATCGAGCCGTACCTTCTTCCTGCCCTCCTCCCTGCAGCCATCTTTCTTTTTCTGTTTTGAAGTATGCCATCTTTACTTTTTACCTCTGGGGTTTGAAAAATCACCTTGATTCAAGCGTTCCACCTAACAAGGTCTTCCTGGGAACAGCACACTAAGGCTGGTTATAGGAGAGGATTTAGCAATCCCTTACTCGGTCAAGTTCAGGCTACATATGCATGAGCTCCGATCCCCATCAACCGACACTAATAATGGAGGAGGATTGACTTTGTGGGGCAGATGAAGCATGTCGCCATGCTCTCTTCCTGGAGAGTCAATCAGGATCTAGCAGAGGCCTGGCCTTTCACTCTTACAGCTACAGAACATGCTTACATAATGTATGCCGAACTTCACACAGATAACCTCAGGATCTTTTCTGCTTGCCTCTTTTTTCCACCATGATTGATTTATTGGTTTACTTTTGTTTTAATCACCAAGACTAGATTTGCCTAGAGCAAAATCATGATAGAAGCAAGTTCCCCTCAGTGTCCTAATCAACTTGCTTGAGACTCCAGACCTGCACTGATTACATGCTTTATTTTCAATCCTCTCCAAACTTGTCCATCAGATTCTTCATAAACAGGGGTAAACGGGCAATTGAAGTTTATGGTGCTCCCCAAAGATGTTTTCAAACAAAGAACAAAGGTTTCCAAAGGTAGCAGATGCTGTGATCCAAGACCACTACTGGGAATGCCACGCACTGGCCGATCCTCCTTGTCCTGTGGAGATCCTCCAGAGAGGAGTGAGAGGCCACACAACAAAGCCTGTCTCCTCACTGTGTGTGAGGAAATGGTCCTGTGTGCCTGGTCATGGGCTTGGTGATCCAGATCAGGAATTCTGGCTCTGGGAAAGGGCAGACTGGAAAGGATTTTGGACACAGCCCGGGTGTTCTAAAGAGGTGCCCTCACAGTCACACTGCCACATCGACTGCCTCTTCTTTCTTGTTTCTAACTCATGGTCAAGCATATGGTCCTTCTTGGCTGAGTGTCATCAACCGCCTCATCTCACAGGTAAGCAGAAGTGGGCGAAGCCATGCCCAGTTCTCAGGTCTGTCGACTCCCAGTTCTGAGCTCCTGCCCCACCGCAGCTACTAAACAACACCACTTCATTTCCCCAGCCCATTACGTCCTAGAAGGGCTGCACTCGCTGCAACGGGGTCTACATGGAACCTTGTTGGGTCTGATGAAAAGTGGATGTGACTTTCCCAAGAGGAAATGAGAAAAAGGACCCCTGGGAGGGACAGGGCCCTGGCCAGTGCTGAAGGCATGGCTACAACAAGAATGTGAGAAAAACTAAGGTCTAGATTGGAAGCTGAAGTCTTGACAAAGAAAGGGACCCTGAAGGTCTCCCTATAGGGGAAAAGCTATAGGGGAAAAAACAGCTAAATAGCTTGGAGGGATAGTTGAGACCACACGTTTGGAGGAGAAAGGAACGCAAAGGGACAGGTACAGAGTATGACAGGATGCATTCAGCAAATTTCAGGTGTGGCCAATCGAGCAACTTTTGGATTTAAGTCTGTCACAGTGAAGACCATGGAAGGGTTAACTTTTCTCCATCGTTAAGCACAAGGGGAAAAAAAAAAGGTGTTTCGTTTGCCTTTGTCAGCTAGATGTCTGTTTCTGCCTTCGCTCCCTCCCTCCTCCCTTGGCATTCCCAATGGGCATGGGTAGAGAGTGAGGAACATAGGCCACCCTCCACAGTGCCAATACCTTCCTCTTCAGCCGTTTCTCCAGCTCTTTAAAGGTCCCCATGGTAGAACACCCGAACAGCTCTAAGGTTGCTTGCACACCCACTTTCAGGGTTAAATTGACCTGCTTGGGTCCCACGTGCTCTGGCCAAGCCCAGGAACAAATCCGCATCTCTCAATCCTGCAAGGTGGCCCCGCCCCTCAACTTCACGTGGTTGGGAGCGAGTCGCGCACAGCTGACGTCAGTAGTACGCGCCCCAGTGCAGACTTCTGCCCGGCGTGCGCGCCCAGGAGGCTTCTATCTCATCCCGTCTTCAGACTCCTCATAACCTCTGGGCTCCCGACCAGAGGCAGCGCTCGGCCAACTTGCGACAATGTCGATGCTGGCGGAGCGTGAGTGTCAGCCGAGCTGGGCAACCGAGTGATGGGTTGACGGGCACGGGCCACCAGGGTGACCGGAACCCCGGGGTGTCCGAGCTCCGGGTGGGGACCGCAGTGACTGCCGGGCCCGCGCGGGACAAATGTCCCCGAGACTCTGTTCCTGGTACTAAAGGCTCAGGTCGCACGTTCACGTGTGCATTCGGAGATTCAGGACACTAAGTTTCAGACTGTCCCATGCGCTGGCCATCGTGGTCACCTGGGAGGATTCTTTCACTTCTCCGGGCTCAAGTGTCCTGGGGTTCCGATAAGACGGGTCCCGTAGCATCGCTTTAGGCTCTGAAATCAAACTGTCCAAGATGTGTTGGTCCCAGAGAAGAAAGGCAGGATTACAAGTGTTAGACAGTGATTAGCCCGTGGCGGGAGTGCAGACTGGTGAACGGTTCTGAGCGAGACCGAGAGGGTATCCGCGGTTAGAGGCGACATTGCCTTTTTGTCTTTGACACTTAGCATCACTCTAAAGTCCACAAATTCTCCTCCTCAGAGGCTACTTTCACTTTGAAATGATACGTGTAGCTACGGATTCTTGCCACCAGAAGGCAGTCGAGTGATGGTCGCTAAGAACTGGCTTTTGACTTTTCCTGGAAGTTGTGTAGCTATCAAGGAATGTAAACAGATATTTTCTTTTTTTTTTTTTTTAAAAAAAAATGTCATTATGGCACTTTAGAACAAAGCGTGTTTTAGTGATTCTTCTTCCCCATCTCCCACGACCCTACTGCCACCTCTGATGCCCTACTGCCACTCCTGGCCCCCTCTGTAGTTTACCCCCACTCTTCATGGCATACTGCACATCCTGCAGGCAGCCCAGTAGTTGGACTGGAGAGTGTCCTTTCTAGGTAGGTCAGTCGATTCCACCCTCTTCCAGACAGTTCAGCTGGTCTCTACTTCCATGAAATTGGGCTAGATTCTGCCTCAGCCAAGGCTTACAAATCTTAAGCGAGGGGACTGCATCAGTACTGTTTGGAGGCAGTTTGTGGGCAGTGGTGCACAGGGAAGGACAACTGACCTGGCAGCCGGTTCCTTAGGTAGCGTGGCAACGCATCTTGTGTAAGTATGTGACAGGGATGCATTTCTGATGGGAAGGGAAGGCACCTTACAAGCCTTGGTCAGTGACCCCTGGCAGGCATTCTCCAGACATGGATCGGACACAGACATGCAGAACACCAGCTAATATGGCTGTTTTTACTGTGCTCATTCATGAGATAGTGTTGTGCTGAGTATATACCAGGTTTTTGAACTAGGTGGAACAAGTTTTGGGGTAACCTTTTTTCTCTCAGGTATAACTGAATTGGTTTGTGGTGGTTTTCTTTTTTTGTTTTGTTTTTCTGCCTTGCGTGCTTGGGAAGGGTTTCTTGTTTGTTGGGGTATATATAGGTAAGGATCCCTATTGATTTTACATGTAACATAGTGAGCCCTTTGACTAGAGGTCATGTCATTTTGCAGTTGGATTATGAGTCTGTTGATGATAATGTGTTTGCATGCATGCAGTGGCTGACAGTAATGACATTCAACCTCCATATTCCTTTCTTGGCCACAGGTGGTTTTGGGGGTGCAGATTCTTGTTCTGTTGACCTGGTGGGTTCTTTTTCTGTTATAGTTTTTCCTCAAAATTTTAACAGTGAAGCCAAATGTGGTAGCTCCTGCTTGTGATTCCCCAGTATTTGTGGAGCTAAGACTAAAGGATTGCCACCAGTTCAAGACTGCCTTAGACTGCAGAGCTAGGCTGTCTCAGACAAACAAACAATACAACTGTATTGATAAACTTGAGGGTTTTTTTAAGATTTATTTATTATGTATACAGTGTTCTGCCTGCATGTATTCCAGCTGGCCAGAAAGAGGGCACCAGATCTCATTATAGATGGTTGTGAGCCACCATGTGGTGCCTCAGAATTTAACTTGGGGACCCTGGAAGAGCAGCCAGGACTCTTAACCTCTGAGCCATCTCTGCAGCCTGAACTTGAGTTCTTAATGGTCAGTTATTTATTTATATTCATTTCAGAGAGAAGTCTCCATGACACCCAAAGCAGTTCCCTTATTTCAACTATTTTTTTTCCTTTTTTGTTTTTTCTTTTTCTTTCTTCCTTTACTTTTTCTCCTTCTTTCTCATGCATTCATATGTTCACACATTTCTAATCAGCTATAGGCAAAGTGCTTTATTTTCCTCTACAGTGCAGCATAAGGACGAAGAACTGAATATGACACGGAAGGGATATAGAGTAACAGGACACATGAAAGGTGGAGATGAATACCACAGTGCAATAGCATGTGAAGTCACAGTGAACACATTGTGGTATTTAATAAGAAGGGGGGTATCATATTATCTGTTAATCATCATCTACTATTGACTCTCCCTAAGGTCATAATGACTTATGTATGTGGATTAAGAATATAAGTTGATCTGGGCATGGGAGGTAGAGGCAGGAAGATCAGGAGTTCAAAGTCATCCTTAGCTACATAGCAAATTTAAGGTTAGCCTGGGCACTACATGAATCTCCATCTCACTGTTGAAATCTATAGGACCTTGGTTTGTATAAAAGGTTTGGGTTTTACTTGGGGACATTTGGCAGATGTTACTCTCCTGGACTTGGACCTTCTCATCTGTAAGGTGGAAAGGTAAGAAGATCTCATTTCATTGAGGTACTGTGGAAAGAATGTCTACTGTATGTGTGGCATTTAGCCTATAACCTGAAGCTGTGAGCATTGGGGTGACTGCATCTGCTGTTGTGGCTGCTGCAGCTGCCAGTGAGTATAAAGGCCGTGACAAGAGGGCCTTTCATTGCTTCCAGTGACTGGAAGCGGAAGGCTAAAATAGTAGTCTGTCAGGTATTTAGTTTGCATTCTCTTAGAGAGAATGTTTTGCTTTGAATCTTACAAGGTCAGCTTATATGCCAGGAATGTATAGTTACAGGGAAAGCCAGGGGGAAGATTGTTTTAGCCCCTTGGACCCTGAACATGTCCTGTTAGCACGCAAGCATGTGCTGATTTGCGTGTGCTCTTCCAGGTAAAGGCGTATTGCTGATGAAATGCCTTTTCATTTGCAGGTCGGCGGAAGCAGAAATGGACTGTGGATCCCAGAAACACTGCATGGAGTAACGATGATTCCAAGTTTGGCCAGAGGATGCTTGAGAAGATGGGGTGGTCTAAAGGAAAGGTATTGCATTGAAAGTCTAAAGTATCCATGCCAAGCCAGGAGACAGCGAATCAGAAGATAGCCTTCTTAGAGTCTGGGAGAACTTTGTGCTTTAGATCAGTAATTGATTTTGGAGAACTAAATTGTAACCAGGTGGTAAATTAGACTGGAACTGAAAGCCAGGTCTTCTGGTTACTGCTGTATTAGCCTTCTTAGATATCTTTTAATTCGTTACACGTGAAATCATGCTTAAGCTTCAGCTTTGTGTTCCCAGGAATGGTACTTTATTTTCCTTCATAGTAGATACTTGCTTTCTCGAATCCCTTCTATCCCACTTACTCCTGCCTGCAGTGGAGCTTCTAATGTGAAACCATGCATCCTGCTTCTGTCAGAGTTGCAGGCGCCTGCCAGATCCAGTGGGCGTGCGGTATCCCTAAACTGCCTCACCCTCAGCAGTGCTCCGCACGGTGGCTGCGCATTGAACTTTACCATGGTAGCATCACTTCCCTTTCTCTCGCCTGTTCATCACCTCAGTAACCTCTGCATCATGGCCAACTTCTTCCTCTAGACTTCTGAGCTGAGGAGCCACTTTGCATACTCCACGCAGGCAATCTCATTAATTACCGTGCATTGAATTATGCCTCCTGGCTGTGATACCTGAGGGACCATCTCAAGGTTATTTTTTATTATAAACCTCTTGTCTCCTCAAATCCCTCCCAGGTTTTCCTGATTTTTAAAAATGGTGCTAACTACCCAAGCATCTAAACAATACCACCTCCCATTGCCCTTCTTTCCTCCTCTGTCCCTTTCTTCATATAACAACCAGAAGGGCCTTGAAACTGAACTTTAGATCATGTTGCTCCCTTGCTGAAGATGTTTCCAAGGATTAAAATCTGCACCTCCACTCGAACTTTGAAGGTCCTATGATGTTCAGTCTCTGTTTTCTATTCCTTTCCCATTCACCTAGCTGAAGCCTCCCTGGAGGTCTTTCTCACCTACAGTCTCTGCACTTGACATACAACCTTCGGAGTCAGAGCTAAGTGAGACCAGGAACCCGGAAAGCTCCTTCACCTTCTTAATTGATGTCATGTTAGTGTTAAGTAACAGAATGCCATGTGCTCCATGTGCTCCCAGGAACCCTCTGGGCTAACCTTCCTAATGCTATGACTGTTTTATACAGTTCTTCCTGTTGTGATGACCCCAATCATAAAATTATTTCATTGCTACTTCATAATTGTAATTTAGCTGCTGTTATAAATAACTGACCTCTGTGAAAGGGCCATTTGACCCGCAAAGGGGTTGCGACCCATAGGTTGAGAACCATTGTTCTGGGTTGTCTTTTGAATAGATAGTAAAGAAAGAAAGAGGCAACTACTTCTCTTTGTAGCTGATAGGGTTATATTTGATTTCTTTTTCTTTTTTTAATCTCCACAGGGTTTGGGGGCTCAGGAGCAAGGAGCCACAGAACATATTAAAGTTAAAGTTAAGAACAATAACCTGGGACTCGGAGCTACAAACAATAATGAAGTAAGCAACCTCTGTGTGTTTTCTTTGCAGAGTTGAGTTGTGTCGACATAAACATTGAAGTTCGTGCAAGTAGATGGAATGGCTTTCATCAAAAGTATGGTACATGCTTTGTAAGAGCGTTTACAAAGATGTAAGAGCGCTTGACTTAGCTTGTCCTCATCCTGTGACATGCATCCACCACCTTGCCTTGTCCTTCTGAAGCCTTTACTCAATGGCCTAGAAAGGCTCTCCTGTTTTATGGCTGAATTTTGCAAAACGTCTTTTCAAAAAAATATTTATTTCAGAACAGAACCAAATTTTATCTTTACTTCTACCCTAATATTAGTTTGTCTTCTTAATGCAGGTGGCTTTGAGAGTGGAAAGTGATATAAGAAAGCTGTCTTGTTTCTGTTTGTGTTCTCCTTTGTCTCTTGGCCTCTTGAACACAGACTCTGTGCTTGAAAGTCAGCGGCTGTCAGACTCTTCAAGTTTAGTACCGACAGCTCCTTTGCATTCAGAGTCAGACTTGGGAGCTTTGTCCTAAACTCTTGTAGCTAACAAAATCCAGTAATAATAATTAAAAAAAAAAAACCTGGGAGAATGACTTTATTTAACCTGAATTGCTTAGAGTAGTTTAGTATCTCTGACTAGAACAGCTAAGATTTTTCTGGAGTAGCAGCTAAAATTTTAACCACTAAAGAAAGAGTTTCTATAAGGTTACTGGAAATGCCGATTTGAAAAACACAAAACATGCTCTACTTATGTTCTTAGGAGAAGCATTGTATTCTATAAACCTGTTTGTACACCTTAACTTTTAAGCTTTCTTAATAAGAAATGCTTATGTAAAGTTATTCTGCTCAGAAATCTGCTCAGAAACCCTGTTGCTTAATAAGAAATGCTTATATAAAGTTATATGGGCAAATTCTGCTCAGAAACCCTGTTGCCCACTGGTTCATATTGTTTAGAGATCATTATTAGTGAACCCCTTGCAAGCAGGAACTCGTTGATTCAGAGACTTAGGACGTCCTTTCACAGAATTCTGCAAAGTTGCTGCTGACGCAAGTAGTCAGAATTCACAGAATGGTCCAAGTTGTGTTGCACAAAGAGGAGGGCATGCTCTCGCTGCCCCTGTCTTTGTCATGGCCATGGTGTGTGTCACGCCCCCACCCCCAAATTTATTTATTTTCCTTTATGTATATGGGTATTTTTTCTGTGCATATGTGTCTTACCACATGCATGCAGTACCCATGGATGTCAGAAGAAGGCGTGGGTTCGTCTGGAACTGGAGTTAAAGACAGACGTGAGCCACCATGTGGGTGCTAGAAATTGAATTTATGTCCTCTGTAAGAGCATTCAGTGCTCTTAACTGCCAAGTCGTATCTCCAGTCCCTGATAGTCTCTCTGTGTGAGAAAATACTAATTTTATATTGCTTAAGTGTAATATTTAGCAAACAAACTGCCCGTTGCTTTGTTTTGCTCCAACTTAACTGTGAATGAGCCATATACCTTTGGAATACAGGTTTGAGCTTCCAAGCAGGTTCCTCTAAATATATATTGTTGACTTTGTGTTGCTGGGGACTAAACCTGGAATTTTTACACATGCTAGTCAAGGACTCCACTACTGAGCTTTGACCTAGATTCTCCAGCTCTTATTTGGCTCTGCTTACACCTAATTTCAAGTTTATAGCTTTTATATGGATCTGCTTAAATCTTATTTCAAGTTTATACGATTTCTTGAATCCAGTTAAATTTATTAAATAATATTGCTTGATGTTGGTTGTAGGTGCCACAGTAGAGAGAGAAGCTCACCAAGATGCTAAGCCTTAATTTTCCAAAAGAACAGAGGGGGACAGCCTTCTTGGAAAAAAAAAATGATACTCAACTAGCTCACTCCACTTATTTTATTCAAACACATATATATATATATAGGTTAATTAGAACTGGGAAAGGTTCTAACTACCAAAGTTATCTTGCTCATGAGGGCAGACAACCCACACAAATTGTGGTTAGCCATAATCAAAATTAAGAACTCTACATTTGCTAGGAGTATCTTCAGACCAAGGTTGGTGCAGGTGTAAACTATCATGTATGTAGCACCAAGTGTCAATTCTCCAGAGAGACAACAATTCTTCAAAGGTTTCAACAGTCTCAAAACAATTTCTCAGCCTCTGCTGACTAACCCAAACATAGCAACGACTTTGCTGAAACATTTCCCTCAAAGCCAGACACAAAGGCTTTACTATAGACTTCACTGCAAAATAATATTTTAAGAAATGGGTACAATTTCATATTCATGTCCAGATTTCTGTTATATCTCTATGTCAGCAATATAGTAAGCTTTAGGCTTGCCGCTCATACTTTTTGGTGCTTTCAGGACAACTGGATTGCTCACCAGGACGACTTCAACCAGCTTTTGGCAGCACTCAACACTTGCCACAGTCAGGAAACAGCAGGTAAGGACACTGGCGCTGGTGCTGCTCCTTCCGTCGGAATCACTTTCACTGTAGACTTTCTGATCCGAGAGCTGGGTGACGAAAGCATCACCAGGACTCAGTTCTGTTTATATCCTAACGGTACAGTCACTGAGTGAGCTGTCCTCATCCCAGCTGTGGGCGTGTTACTGGTTTCTGGGATGCAGAACTGTGACTACACATCCTGCAGCGTGGACAGCTGTGCCCCACAGCAAAGAATGCCTAGTTTCTGGGAAGAAACAGCAGGGTCTGAAAGTGCCAAGGAAGGGCACATGAGTGCTTCTAGATACTGGTAGTGCTGGTAGTCTAACCCTGGGAGTAGTGATGAAGCGGTTCACTTTATAATTCTTCAACTGTATAGGGTTTTTTGTTTTGTTTTTTGGTTTTTTTTGTTTGTTTTTTTGAGACAGGATTTCTCTATATAACAGCCCTAGCTGTCCTGGAACTAACTCTTGTAGACCAGGCTTGCTTTGAACTCACAGAGATCCGCCTGCCTCTGCCTCCTGAGTGCTGGGATTAAAGATGTGCGCACCTCAGCTAGCTGTGTAGGTTTTTAATTATATCTGTATGCTATGCACATATTATGATAAAAGAATTGTGAAGATTACTTGTCTTTCGGCAGACTTAAAATACAGCATATATAATTAATGCTACATAAAGACCAAAATGAAAGTTAGCTAAAAAGTGGCACATTGGTCACCAGAAAGTTGACCTCAGTAAGTATCTGGTGACATCTAAGGGTCATGACTAGGGCATCATTCAAGCATGAGGTGCCTTTACCACTAGTGCCCTCATGGACCTTTGAACCTGGGATCCTTTTCCCAGAGATGCCCACATCCTTGTTCTTAACCAGAGAAAACTATTTTGCATTAGGTTTGACATTGTTCCTCTTAGTGCTTGGTGCCTCAGAGAGTGCTTCTGATTTTCAGGCCACAGAACCAAGAACTGATCTGCTCCAAGACCTCACAGAGATCTTGGATGGGCTGCATGGATAGAGATTCTGTTTCCTGCAGTCTGATGGTGTCATGATCACCATTTCCTAGGTGACAGGTACTGTTTTAGTCGTACTGGGACCCTGTCTCACTCAGGACAGGCCTCCTTTGTCCCTCACTGATGGCCAAAGCTGAGCAGCATCACTGCAGTAGCACTGCCTCCCCCTGGACCATTTAAGTGTTGACGACAGTAGGTATTCCGAAGGTCCCAGAGGACTGAGATTTTTTTCAGGAAGGCTGTGACTGACTTCACAAATGACACTTGCCTTCTTCATCCTCCTCCAGGATTAATCTCCCTGGGCTTCCTGTTCCTTGATGCCCACAGCTGGGAGTGTTTTAAGGGATGGCAAAACTGCAGCTGCTCTCCTGTAGTAACTCCAGTCCAGACCACTAGAGGGGGCCAGTAGCCCTGCAGCCCTGATCATGCATTTAGAGAAGCTTCTTGTCTGTGGCTCCACTGCCATCCAGAACTGAAAGGCGCTTTCAGATTCCTTTTGGGGAAAGCCTCTTCCCAGGACAGACCTGGAGATCTAACAAGTTATTTTCCTAGTGTGCCATCTCTTTTGAATGTGATGTCTTCATCCACATGAATTTTTACCACAGCCACACATTGCTTGCAACCAGTGGTAGATGACATCGGAACCTGTATTCTTTTCTGTTGTTAAGATCCCTTAGTAAATTCAAACTGTTTGCCTTCGAGCTAAGAAGACTGTGTTGTCCTGTTGTAGAACTTAAAAATCAAAATGTTCTTTTAAATTTCATTTTTAAAAGTTACCTTCTTTTACACATTTGGGTGTAGTAGGTGTTTATAATCCCAGCTCTTGGGAGGAAGAGTAGGAGAATCAGAAGTTTAGTGTTAGCCTCATGTAAATTGTCAGCCCATGTTACACGAACAGGAGAGCAGGGGTTGGAGAGATTATTGTCCATAAAGCATCTGTTGCACAAGAGTGAGGACCTGAATTCAGATCCCGAGCAACCACGCCAAAAAGACCAGTGTGTAACTGTAATCTCAGTACTGGGAGAGCAAAGACAAGAGAATCTCTGGCGCTCATTGGCCAGCTACCCTTGCCAGTCGGTGAGTTCTAGGTTCAGTGATTGACTCTGTCTCAAAAAATGAAGTATATCAAGATGCAGAAAGACACCTACCATTGTCCTCTGGCCTCCACATGTGTGTGCACAGTTACACATACAGACATTCACAAGTACCCATATACATACACAGGTGCATGTACACACGGGAAACTGTGTACACTTAGGCATGCCCTGACAGGTCCACATTAGCATTTGGATGGCACTTTCTCATAGTGACTGCATATTGCCCTTCTGATATTTTGACACTCATTATTTTAAATATTTTGGGATGGAAACTGGGGTGCTGAGAAGTTGTTAAATGCACAGTTGTGGTTTGAAGTAGTGTCCTCAAGTTTCTACTAGCATATCCCCTGCAAGAATTTTGAAAGTGTGCCCTGTTGCACATTTTTAATCAACATCCAAAGGTTTTAAAGCCACAAGCAAAGGATGTAAATTCTGGTTCATGGAGGGAATATTGACATTTTAGAGAAAATCATACTATCACTTTTAAATGTGCCCTATGTGCTGGAAATGGCATTTAGATATAACACTTTTGTAGCAATCCTAAATGCCTGTAGTGGATGCCAGATGCTATCACAGTTTGATGTTCATTGTCTCTGAAGTGTGCAAATACATAAACCTCCGTAGTGTCAGAAAGACTGTGTTTCATAATTCACTTCTATTTCACGTACCCCATTGTATTTTATGTTAATGTATTTTAAAACTTTTTTTAAATATTTGTATTTTGAGTTAGGGTCTTATTAGATAGTCCATAGTGGCCTCATATTCATGATCCTTTTGCCTTATCTTCCCAAGTACTGTGCTTATGAATTTGTACCACTATAATCAGCTTTATAGCCTTTTTGAATTGGTCACATTTCTCTGCCACAGCACAGATAGAACATTTTGTTTCCTAGTGATCTCAACAGTCAATACAGATGTTTCCCTTTGGGTTATGTTGTCATAATAATTAGTAGATTACTATTAGGGCAACTAGAAAATACAGTGTAAATTCTGATAAATACCTATAAATAAAACAGGGAAATCTCTAGCATTGTGTTTTGATAAACTGAAAGAGTGGTTTTGATGAAAAGGTGGGATCCTGTTACCCATATTTGGTTCCCTCATTGATTCCAGGGAGAGAACTGCCCTTCTTAAAGTGGGATGAAGGCATGTGGGAAAGGAGAGCCATATGGATTGTGCCCCTCAGTTTGGAAAAATGCCTGTGGGTTTCCAGAGATTAACTGATCCCCTGAGCTCAGTGAAGACTCAGGGATCCTTCCACATGGGCATTTATAAACTGAGAACAGCTCTGGCAGGACACAGCACAGTGGTGTAGGGTGTGCACTCCCAGTAACCCATGCTGAACACTGTCTGAAATCCGAAGCACCTGTCTTCACAGTTCACAGCCGGCTCTGCTTCACATTCTGTTGAAATTCCTAGGAACTCCTGGGGGAGAGCATCGCTACCTATGATGTGGCTCAGTGGTCATGTTGGAATCAATCCCCCACTCTTTACTGCAGATGACTAAATGATATTCCAGTGTCAGGCTGTGTCAGTGTGAGCTCAGCCATATTGAAAGGCTTTGGGTGACCTTGGTGTTGTACTGCTATGGATAAGTGCCGTGAATAGTCATGTGTAAATTTTAGTATGAAGACATATTTTCATTTCTCTTCTTTAAGGTTTTTATAGACTAGAGAGAGCCTTGCCTGATCTACACTTTAGAAAACAATCCCAATCCTTTGGTAACAGTCTGGTAATAAATGATGGCACGCCCATAAAATCGTATGTAAGAACTCTTCAGCCTTTCCTGCAGAGAATGAGTTACATGGTGGTTAATGTTCTTCTTCTTTTGACAGATTCTCCAGACAACAAGGAAAAGAAATCTTTTAGCCTTGAAGAAAAATCCAAAACCTCCAAAAATCGGGTTCATTATATGAAATTCACGAAAGGTAAGAGCAGGCATTCACTTGGTGAAGTGTGTTTGTTGGCACTGGGTTTCCTGAGGCATTGTGACCCCTGCCCAGTGCTGCAGCATGGGCTGCTTGCTTGAAGTCCTGAATGGGGCAGTCTGCTCTGCCGGGTGGATTGATCTGCGGCAGCCCTGGGTGGCAAGGGCTCAGTGTGATTGCAAGCTCCCGTGCTGATTTGCCAGGCATCTTATGAAAGTGCAAATTGGGGTGTGGTTGTACCAAGAGGTACCCAGGGGAGGCTTCAGACTGGGCAGGTCCTGTGTGGGCTGTGATGAAAGTCTGTCTGTTTAGAGAAAATGGGAATGCTGTGTAGCTAAATCAAAAATAATTTAAATTTTCTATTCTTTAATTTTACAGCTTTTATACTTTCAGTTCTTAGTAGTTGTGGTAGATAGTTCCTGTTTTGACAGTTTGGCTCATTAATTATAGCAAAATCTTCACTGTAGTGACTCATAGTCCTAAGGTGACCCTTGGAATAATCTATGCAAATTCTCCCTCTCATGGAGTATCTCTATAGGCATCCCATGGCTGTGGCTAGGGTGGTGTTGAGAAACAGGGCAATTGGAAATTGGGCAGTAAGCCCTGCCTTGCTCATCACAACCTTAGCCACCTTCGCCTTCCCCATGGAGCTCATTGTGGATACAACTATTCTCTGTAGCCATTAGGTGGCAGTCGTGTACAGATGAGAAGCCTTTACCTTGTTATAAACAAATCTCAGCTGTGTCTGCATCTGGTCACAACTATCTGTTACATGCGGTACTTTATGTGTGTTAGGTGTGGTGGTTACTGTTCTGTGACGTCCCAGCACTACTTGATTGCTCTTTGGCATATTGAATGTCTCTTTCTGCCTCTGTGCAAGGAAAGGCATTTCTCTTCACCTTGGTCTTGGCATTTGGGGGACTGATGAACTCCCATGACCTGCCTGAGTAGCAGTGGGAGACAGAGTCTGGCTGGACACTGTCGATAGTAGCTGTCCTTTAGGGCCAGGACCCCATCAAGTAGAGCTGTGCTTGGAAGATGTGAAAGGTACGGCAGAGCCGGGGGTTCAGGAGCAGAGCGCCTTCTAAGCCCTGTGGGAGGAGAACTGGAGTCTCCTTCCTTCTCCACTTGTGGTTTTAATTAAGCTCCTCTGTGCTATCCCTTTCTTTTTGATAGGCAAATACTCTTGTTGGAAGCCTCTGAGGCATCTAACCAGGGCTTATCTCTACCATACCATAAGCTGCTGTAGGGCAGAAAGCTACTTTACTGTCTCTGTAGTCCTTTGGAGGTGAGGAATGGTAGCTCCTTAAACAGTTTTTCGTTTTCAATAGATGTTATAGGAAGACTAGAGACATTGCAGAAGGCTGTTGCAGACCACACAAGTGGAATTCATTTTTGGACAGTCCCTCCAAATTAATGTAATCTTCTGATTGTCCTTTAGTCCCTGACTGCATGCCTGCCTTCATCCAAGCCTTTGCTAAAGTTAGGAAAAACCTTTCTAAGATGCTCTAATCTGCTGGATACTGGCTGTGTCTACCTGTTTTCTATTTCTGGTTCAGCCACTCCCTTGCCTGTGACCCTCTCACACTGCTTGATGCATTATGCCTCATTTCTCTCTCACAGTAAGGTTTGCATATTTAACAGCCTTGCTCGTGAAGAAAGGAGGCCTTGGTGTGCAAAGAAGAAAGTGCTGGAGGTGTATTGTGCTAGAGGGAGAGGAGGTGTCAGGAAATAGAGGACCCAAAGGCTGGGAATAAGAAAGAAAGAGGAAAAGGAGTGAAAATCCAGGTAGGACAGGAAACAGCAGATCCCACCATCTGCAGTCTCCGGTGGAAGCTGGTGCTCTTTCATTTCCTAAAAGCTGTTCCTTTTCACTTAGTCTTGTCTCTGGATGTGAATGATAACCATAAACTGTAGATTGTCTTAAAGGAGCCTGTCTGGGTCAGAGGAAGCTGGCTTCTGGCTGCTGCTCTCCCAGACACATCCCCAACTATTTCCCTTCCTTCAAATTCTGTTTCCTCTTCTGTAACATGAGGAGGTATTTGCAAGCTGCCATGAAGCCCAGCTAGACTCTGTTGTGTGGTTTGTGAGACATGACCCCCAGTATGGAACTCATGCTTTTCCAACCTTGTGGAAAGAGGACCTTAATGTCAACAATGAAAGTTTCTAGTTCCCTTTGTTAGTAAGGATGAGTCCTGTGGTAAGTCCCTGTGTGTTCCAGAAAACTAAAATGTAGCAAGGTGGCACTCTATACAGCCTTCACAGGACCTTCACAGAGCAAGAGCTGGCCATTGTGGTGGTGCATGCCTTTAGACCCAGCACTGGGGAGGCAGAGGCCTCCAAGGCCAGCCTGGTGGTCTACACAGCGAGTTCTAGGATAGCCAGGGCTACATAGTGAGACCCTGTCTCAAAGAAACTGCAAAATACCTGACCAGAGCAAATGGTACTGTAATATCTGCTACTGCCGAAATTCTGCCTGTATCATTTTAGTCCTGATGCATAGTTACTTCTTTGTGTAGCTTCTACTTAATGGCTTTTGTTTGTAATAATTAATTATGTAATTTTAAGTTACTATCAGCTATATTTGTTTAAAATCTAGCTCCTTTCCACAGTAAGACCATGGTTATAAGGGGCATTGTTTTTTTTTTTATTTATTTAATTTAGTCTTATTGACTGAGTTATGTAAATAAAGTTTGAAATAACTGAAGCTACCCAGATAAACCTGTTTTGTTTTATTTTTTATTCATTTTACATTCCAACCACAGTTTCCCCTCCCACTTCTCTTCCTGCCCCCCCCATGCCTCTTCCTTAGCCCACCCCCCATCCACCCCTCCCAAAGGGTAAGGCCTCCCATGAGGAATCAACAAAGCCTGCCACAGTAAGTTGAGGCAGGACCAAGACCCTCCAGCATCAAGGCTAAGTGAGACATCACACCATAGAGAATGGGCTCCAAAAAGCTAGCTTATGCACCAGGGATAGATCTTGGTCCCACTGCCAGGGGGCACTTCAAATAGACCAAGCTACACAACTGTTTGCCACATGCAGAGGGCCTAGTTTGGTCCCATGCAGGCTTGGATTCCCAGAGCTTGGCCTGGAACTTGGCTGTGGATCTCTTAATCAGTTACTGGATGAAGGCTCTATGATGACAATTAGGGTGGTCACCTATCTGATTACAGGGGAAGGCCACTGAAGCACCTTCTCCACTATTGCTAGGGGTCTTAGCTGGGGTCATCCTTGTGGAGTACTAGTAATTTCCCTAGCACCAGGTTTCTCCCTAACCCCACAATCATTCCCTCTATCAAGATATCTCTTTCATTGCTCTCCCACTGTCCCTCCTCCAACTCAACCGTCCTGTTCCCTCATGTTCTCCTCCCCTCTACACCTCCCCTCACCACTCCCCAGTTTACCCAGGAGATCTCTCTTTTTTTTAATTTGCAAATATATTTACTAAGATAGCATTTATTTAGAGTTGGGCTGCAGCTATAGTTCATTGAACTTATATCTATGTGTTATGGTCTATTTGCTTCCCAGATGCCAGACTGGAGGATGGAGTTGGCATTTGTCAACTCTGGGAGTTTCACTTCTTCTCTCAGTGACCTCTGTATTATCTGGAAAACCTGATGGGAAACCTGTGATTCCTCTGTGAAACCCTACACCCAGCCCTGCATGGACTTCCTTATGTCTGTTTGACTCCTAGAAGCCTTTCTTCCTGGTTCTTGAGATGTAGTTATGGCTGAGCTAGAACACAGCTATAGAGATAACATGTTTTCTGGCTTGTTCAATTTCTCTTTGTCATCTTGTCAAAGATCTATTTGTCCACAGTTTCATTCTGATTTTACCATAGTTCTGAAGTTACTGTCCTTTTAAAGTTAATTTTTACTATGTGTATCTTATCCATAATTTCATAATATATGTAAATGATTCAACCAGGACCATTGTTGACTCTTAATTTCAGGATCCCACTGTCTTCCCATTTAACCCAGTTACAGGTTTTTTCTTTAATGGACTCTCTCATTTCTCCCCTGTTTTCCAGATTAAATCCAGAGCATGTCCTGTAGAGCCCTGGTTTCTACATTTACTTAAGTGAACTTTGCTAGAGGATAGAAATTTCTGGTCCAAGAACCCACACCAGAACTCTAGAAGCCCTAGCACCTCTATTGAACATTTCTACTGGCTTGGCAGCTTCCCTTTGAGTCTGAGATTTGATTTGAATCTCAGTGTGCTTGTTTTTTCACATTCTAGTTGTGAACTGTGGCCCTGTGTTCTCCCCTTTGACCTTTTACATTTAATGAAATTGTTATAAAAAAAAAGAGGCATGAATTTATGTTTCTTTTAGGATACCACCTGTTTTTAGGGGCTGGATTAAGGGGAATTGTTCAATGTTTTGGAGGTTTTTACTTGCTTTGGAATTGGGGTTTCTTTCATTGTATGGCACTGACTTAGAATGTTTGACCCTCTTGCCTCTGCTTCCTGAGTCCTTGGATGGCAGTGTGCACCTTCATGCTTGGTTTCTTGGTTTCTAAATCAAGTTAAATTGACTCACTTTTCTGGGCTACACTTCCACAGTGAATGTGCTTTGCAGGTAGAAAATGGATTCCCCTGGTGACAGCTGAGGATAGGTGTCTGCCTCCCAAGAAGCCGCCCACTTCTCACTGCTGCAGCTGTGAGCACAGGAGTTGTCTGTGCTCCCTCTCTGGTTTATTGCCTGTGCCACAGCTTGTGAGAAGTATCACTCTGTTCTTAGGTGGATTCTCCTTGGCTTTTTTGAATGGGGTTCTGATGGGAGGAGAGCAACATTGGGAACCTTCCCATGCCTCAGGAACAGGTCGTGCCAACTGCACCATCTATTCTGGTACCACTGCCTCTGAAACTGGTTCTGGCACCTGGTTTTGCATCAAATTGAAGGGTGTTTTGTTTTTTCAATTTCATGGAGTCACTGAGCAGTGTCGTATTTGAATGCCCCAGTGCTAATTGGTGAACCAGAACCTTCTAGGTCATGACATTACTTTGTCAAGTCAGTTTGCTGCAAAAAACCAAGAGCAAGGAACTGGTGACTGGAACTTGGCTTCCAGCTAGAAACCCGGATTCCTGTATGTGACCTGACCTCTCTTTCCAAGCTTAGCAGGCTTCACACGGAGGGTTGAGTTTTCAGATGCACTTTCCTTGAAGTTGATAGATGGGAATGGATTTGGCTGACTGCTCATAGGTTCCTGTTTAAAATTCCAAAGGGAATTTTAAATTAGTGGTTTGTGGGTTTGGAGTTGAGTTAGTTTCGTTTTTAAAACAGGAATCCTAGATTCTTTGGATCCTGCTCTGACCAGAGCCATTTATTCCCTGTTGTCATCAGGTAGCTTTTCTGTTTAACTGGGAGAGCTATTACAAGTAAGGACATTTTCAAAGGAAAATTGAACTTTGATTTGCTTTATTCTTTTAAATTTTTCCTTAGTCATTATTGAGCTCCTGTGACAAAAAGCAGTGAATGTGAGTATTTAAAGGGTTTGAGGTATGAGCCTGTCAGAATGTTCAGTTCCGCGTTTTGTAACCATCAGTAATTCGCCGTTTCTCTTAGAAGGAAATGGGATTGTTTTGCCGAGAACAAACTCAGAACCCATAAGGCCCACCTTAATGGCAGCCAGGAGGGTCACTTCTGTGTAGAGCTTTCTGTGCTGTCCATGTGCCAGGTTGTTTGCAGTCAGGAGGGGACTGGGCAGTTCTGGTCTGACGACGGTCACTGAAGTTTTAATCATAGTCTGTGTTGTGCTCAGCGTTGGAATGTGAGGGGTTGGAGTCAGCAGCTGACCCTCTGCTACCAGCTGCTTTCTTCCAGGAGTGACATATTTCTATTTGTGCTTCTTATTTTGAAACGAATGGTCTTACTGAAAAGCTCTGTGTTGTTTTTAGGGAAGGATCTGTCTTCTCGGAGCGAAACAGACCTGGACTGCATTTTCGGGAAAAGGAAGAACAAGAAAACTGCTCAGGTACCCAGCCATGGGTTGTAGTGCTGTTCGCATGTTCTCAGTCTGTCTCTTTCCAGTATCACAGACAACAGCATGCCCCCACTCCCACCCTTAGCCACAGACCCTGGGGCTGGGATGAGCAGTGAGTACACCTTCCATTGTATATTATGGCTTGTTTCAAAACTGGGGAGTACAAATGGACCTATAATTCATAACCCTAATCATTCTATTGACCTGTGTATTGCGCAAAACGTTTGCACTATTTCCAAATGTAAGTGACAGCCCTGTATGCCATTCTAATGTGAAAACACTCGAGATTTTAGCTGAATTCTGGAGATAATGAAAATTTGTTTTATCTAACAAAATCTGGGCTATATAGTTAACTGTGGCTCCTCAGTGAGTCCGGCGTGTCGTGCTTATGTTCCTTTATTGGTTCCTGGGCAAGGTCCATGGTGACCGTAGAACAGAAAGACAGCTTTTATTTATCTCTAACATTTTTCCAGACTGGCGGGTGTCTTTTTTCCCTGGGTAGTAGATATCTGTTACTCGGTATTATGTTTAGAAACGTGAGAATTACCTATGATGAGAGACTTGGGTAAGCAATTTCCTTTGCAGATTAGGGCTGGATTCCTAGGTTTCCCAGCCCCTCTCTGCCCAACTCTTTGAGCAGGGTGAGCATGGAGGAAGCTGTTTTCTATGACTCCCTGTGGCTGCTGAGTTACGTGGAAGGTGGCTGTCTTTGGTGGTGATGTGTTCTGACAGTGGAAGAAAAGAGTTAATTTTTCTTAGATCAAAGGAAACGACACAATAGATGAAGTAGCAGTAGGATCCCCAGAGCCCACATAAAAAACCAGGTGGGTATGGTAGCCCACCTGTAATTCCAGCTAGTGGGTAACATCGGGGTGGGGAAGGTGAGCATGCCACAGGGAACCTTTGGGCTGTGCTGGATGGTCAGGCTGCCTGAGATAGCAAACTGAATGAGAGACTCTGCCTCAGAATACAAGGTGGAGAGCAATAGAGGAAGACACCAGAAGTCAGCCTCAGACTTCCATCCCTCTATACACATGGGTGCACAGACAGACAGACAGGCAGACATGCATATGCACACCACACACACACCGTTCATATGAGAAAGAATTTCTTTTAGTCTCTAGCTGATACAGGTGAGGACTGCAGTGTGATAAGGAAGGTGGCTTAAGAACAGCAGGGCAGCCCTGAAAGCACAGCTGTACCAAGAGAGCGGCTCCACTGTCACCAGGCTGGGCGTCACAAGCCTCCAGGTGCCACAAAGCCACTAGTGGAGCTTACTGGTCTGTAGATTCCATGTCCACACTGAGGAGGTACACCCATGTGTGCAGCCGCATGCGTGCAGAAAACAGTCTATCTAACTGTGCTTAGAACAGCAAACCAAAGTTTCCCTATGCAGAGTCCTTTTTTCTTGGATATTGTTGGGTTTGCCTTTGAGTTCTGGGTGGTACAACTGCACCTTTCTCGAATAGTGTTGCTAAGAAACCTTACCATGTTACTTACAACAGTCTACACAGCCAAGGGCAAAAGGCCTTTGATCAGATTGGTTTGAAAATACTTCTTTTGGCTCCTCTTCTCACTTGGATTATTGTGTTTTCCTCCCTTGACCCTCATAGCAACACTGGCTTGAATTTATGTTTTGCCAAACATTGTGCCTAATGTTTTCATTGTATCTAATGAAGAAATCTATCTACTGTATTGTACATGTGGACTTTTTCATCTGTCAAATACATGTAGGCAGGACAGTGAACAACTTAAAAGACAAAGGACTTGTTTTGTATCCAGTTCTGGGTTCCCAGTAGGTGCTCCAATCAGTATGGCATATGGTAGGGGATAGAAATTTCACTGTATTTCCTCTTAAAATTTGGGCTTTAGTTGTTAAATAATTTTTAAATGATGCCTTGCATAAATTTGGGGCTGGTATTAGAAATATCTTTTCCTTTAGGAGGTATTCATCAGCCTGCCTTCTGCCCTCTACTGGTGTCCATAGTAGACTCCTGAAAGGGGATTATCGAATGAACATTTGCTTGTGCTACATTATGTTTTAAAAGATCAGTACAATTTGTCAAAATTCAGCTTTAAGACAGTTGTGTCCAGGCTGCCCCTGTTTCTCGCTGCCGTGGAAGTTAAAGCATCTGTTACTTTCAGGCCTCTGTTCTAACTTTTCTGCTGGCTTTGCCAGTGCTCAGCATTTCTTCCAGCTTCAGAGGCTGTTGGGAGGAGCACAGTTCCTGGCTGCATGTGGCTATCAGAAGAACTTGCTTAATGAGTGAAGGAACATCACACACTGCCAGTTACTCAAGAGAAATGGTAGTAAAATGCACTATGCTGGGATGCACTGGATGGGTGGCTACACCAGTCTGGTTTTCAAGTTCTTCCTTTCCCCAGCTTGGTGCTGTATTAATTGGAAAACAGTGAAGGTGAAACAGAGTGCTCCCTAAATTGGATCTACCTGCTTCCTCCATGGAAACAAAGAAATGGCCCGATCTACTGAATTGAAATTACTTGGGCTTTAGAAGAAGCTTGTTACCAATAGGAATTATGTGTATATTCTCAATATGGGATGGGGGGTGTTGGAGAGTATTTCTGTGTGTGTGTGTGTCCATCCCACAGTTTGCAGATTGAAGTGGAGACACTAAAAAACAAATTCCTTTAGTTCCTATCTGGTTGAACTTCCTGATACTCCCTAGTTTGTTCCCCCTCTCATTTTTTTCCCTCCCCCACCTTCCCAGTTTCCTTCCTCCATCCAGCTTATTTCCTGATTCAGCCTTATCACTAGAGAAAATACTTCAAAACCATATCGAGGGTTGGAAATGTGTTACTAACAGTCTCACTTTGTTTCTTTAAACAACAGGCCTCTGGCATGGGTTCTTGGCAAGTAATTATCCATGTCTTCACCATATGACCTGACTGAATTAGAACCCTGCCTTTCTTGTGTACACTTACAATACCTAGTTAATGGTGACTTTCTTTGCACAACTTCTATGAGGTCTGTTGACTTATTTCATGTTGCACATGCACTTTGCTGTGTCTTGCTGATCATTAGATCTGAAAACTGCTTCTAAGCAGGACCCCTGATCTGTTGTTTGATTGGATTCATGAGGCATTTTAGACCATTCTTTTTTTAAGGGGGGGGGGGCGGTATGTTGTACCTGAAATCTCTTATGTGAAAAATAATTACAAAAATAAGAATTCTTCAGAATGTTAAAATAGTTCTTACTTAAAATGTCTTTGGATTGGAGGCTTGTTTGTCTATTCTTTTTGGATTCCATGCCAATAATATGTAGTAGTGAGCTAAGTTGATTTTGGTAAGTAATTTAAAGGATGTGACTGTCCCTTTCTTTAGCATCCTGTGCCCACTTTGGTCATGCCCACCATGTCCTCACTGCAGAGATGGGCACCAGAGAGGCATGCCATCCTGATCTGCTAAGAACCTTTCAGTTAGAACAAATCTGGCCTAAGCCCATAAACATGCAATATAATACATTTGAGTTTTACAATTGATTCATCTCCTCAGTAATGATTTCCATAATGTTTGTAACCATTTGACCTCTAATAACAGTATTCAGATTCAGATAGTCTAAGTTGGAACATTTGGCCAAACATTTTTACCTTTTGAAGGTAAATTAATGAGATGTGTAAAGTTTCATTAGAGGGTAGGTCATATAACCTGACCCCAAATTAACCACGGCTGAGACTTGTAGCATGGCATCTGCCTGAATGTGGCCAGGTGCTTCTGTGGAAGGGTTGTGCCTTTTGCTTGTTTGTTGCCTACAGACTGGTTTGTTACCTTCAGGCCTGGGTGCCGTGATTTAGAGGAATGGTCAGAGACATAGCCGTGAAAAAGGTTTCTGGGATGTGTGTAGTGCACTTCTGTGTAGCAGAAGTGGTTGTGGATCACAGGTGAGCACAGAGGGGAGTTTGTGGGGAAGATTAGGAGTCTGAAGATGATGGGGAGTCTGTGGGGACAATTGCTCAGGGATTGAAGCAATCCAGACTGACTTCTGGCTAGCCGCTAAGGATATAGCTGTGGTCTGTTTCTAGCAGGGGTATTGTACAGGTAAGAGTGGCCAAAAGGCCTGTGAGCCCTCAGCCCCTGAGCTTTGATTCTGGAGGACAAGTACGTGGAATCACCTGTGTGACTTAGTGCTGGTATCCAAGGTGTTTCGTGTATTCCTGATCTGCCCGCAACCATTACTTGATTTTCCCTCTTTCTTATAGTGGACAGCTGGGCTTTGTCCTCCTACCTTCTTTCTCTAAAGGGTGGATATTAAAGATCTTGAAATGAATGTTCAAGATAGTGAGGTCGAGGATAAGGTAGTTATCTCGGATATTCCTAGTTTATCTATAAGCTCGGTTTTCTTCCCTCTGAAATAAGAGTGCTGAATTATATGTTCTGACAGCAGGTTCTGTTTGCCACCCAGGGCCTCCGCAGTGCATCCCATCCCACATGCTCTTACATGTTCACCCTTGTCGCCTCCTCATAGGCCAGTGGAGGCCAGCTCCCCTTCCCAACCTGGGGTGGCTTTGATTTGCTTGCAGCCACAAGAGTGACTATAGGGATGGTGCGAGTCTTTGGAGGCCATGCGAGTGAGACCGTTTGCCTGGAGCTGTGAGGCCAGCAGTCATCCCCCGTGAACTGCTGCACCGAGAAACCCAACACCCACATGGAGACCCTGATCTTGCTAATGGCAGGAAAGGCTACAAAGAACTAGGCAGGTTTTGAGGGCACAGAAAAGACCTCAAACTCCAGTGCCAGAGGGGTGCTTGCTTGCCAGTGTGAGTAATCTTGGAATCAAGGGAATGAAGGAAACAGTGAAGATTCATAAAACTGCATCTCCCATGCTGAGATGACGGCAGCAGATATTCTCTGTACAGAGAGAGCACTTTTGTGTCTACTCTGATAGATGGCTAGTTGTGTCTTTGACTTTACTGGGAAGCCAGGAAGGCTGGTAGTGCTCCATGCTTGTGTGTGGACTCACATAGCCTGCCACTTCCTCCATCTCTCAGTGTGCTAAGCCTGTCTTCTGGCTTCACAGCCAGAAGTCCCCTCTCCTTTGCATTTGAACTTCTGCTTCCTTGTGCATTAGTGCCTGTCAGAGGCCTCAGGATGGAGAAGCCCCTCAGATCCTGTGTTATGGCTCGGGGTGGTATGGCAGGAGTAGGATGTGGGGGTGGAATTGGCCAAGGGGGTTCTTGCTAGCTCTGGATCCAAACCGCAATAGAAATCATTGCAGTGAGCAAGAAACATTGCAGAGCCGCATTTCCTATCGAGCCCAGACTTTGGTTAAAGGAAGAAGAGTAAGCTATTGACTTTTAGGTGTCCGTTCTGTCTGTTAATCACAGAGGATAAATTACTGCTTCTCAGAAACAGGAAGGTCTACCTTGGCTTGAAGGCGGTTGTGCCTTTCTTATTTCCCCTTATTGGTAAAGGCTCACTTCTAGCCATTTGCTCCTTGGGGGTTTTGTTAAGGACTGAAGGGAAACTGAAGGGCACTCTTTTGATTTATCTCCTATCCTTTCCTTTTGGTCACTCTACGGGGCTAAAATAGCCGAGTTGGCTTTAATATGTCGCCATTAGAGACCAAACATTAGCTGCAATAAACCATCATGCCTCACAATGAAAAATGTCCCCTGATTGGCTAATTAATCAGTCAAAGGGGAATGACATGGCTCTCGGCTTGAGGGACTCTGCTAGAGAGAAACAGGCTGTTGATAAATGGTTTTCCAACAAATTCATATATCAAGGAAACTTAGTCATTTTTTAACTACAGTTTGTGTGACTGCAATTTTTTTTCTCAACTTTTTCTTTTCTGCTGCTCTTGCTGTTTAGGCAGCGTTTTTGTGTTGTTGATAGAAAAGTATAGGGTTTTAGAGATGAGAAAATAAATGCTCACTATTTACTCATGTCTGTTAGACTGATTGGTTTTGACTATCTGGGTTTATTCATAGGTGAATTCCCACAACTTTCCACATAATAATTTGTGAGATTATTCTTTTCTGGCTTCCTTCAAAGGTAAACTCTCTAGACTGTGTGCTTCACACTGCCTGAGGCTAAGTCCTGCCCAAGTGGTGTTGGCAGCCACTTCTCCTCCCCTCATCTTTAAATGTGGGCCAGTAAGGGGCTCCCTGCTTGGATATGAAGGTGAAGGTCACCTGTAGGCCATCTGCAGCAGTGGCCAGCCCATGAGATGGACTCTGAATGTCTGCTGCTATTTTTTAAAATCCACTTAGTGTTACCCATAGGTGTGGAAATGGTAGGCTGCATGGTTTAGCTCACAGTGCAGACCAGCATCCCTCTCACACCCTGTGCTGCCCCAGCTTTCTGCTCCGCTCCTACAGCATCTTCAGTTCTTTGACCTTTTTATTTTAATATAAAATCTTATATTGACATTTCTTCCTCCTGCTTTCAAATTTCCCTTATAAATTTTATTCTTGATGTGGAATAATTTCTTCCATTGCTGAAGTGCATCTCTTGGTACCCTGGAAAGTGACAGGAAATTCCCAGAGCCTCCAGGGAGGGAGGGTGAGAGAATATGCTGGAGCCTGGGGAGGCCTGCATTCCCGGCCTTCCTGTTCTTGCCTCTCAACGAGAGCATTGCTGCTCCTTGCTGTTACTCCTCTCACCCACTCAGTTCTATGATAAAATAAATAAATAAATAAGTCCCTATTTTAAAAAACAAAATAGCCAGGATGTGAGATTCTGGCCACGGTGGAGAAGGAGGGTAAGGGAGCAGGAGCCATCACTGCCTCCTCAGGGCCTTCTTTCTTGCGCCTATGGCCCCTGAGTATCGCCTCCATCGCTGGTGCCTACACAAAGCTGACCAGCGAGCCTTGAGCACAGTGCCTCTTCACTGACAATATGTTTCTCAGGATCATGGTGTTAGTCTGAGGTCAGATTCTGATCCACAAGATGGATGCTGGGGTTTTTCTGAGTTCTACACTCATATCATTGCCCACAAGGAAAAAGAGGTAGAGGTGTCTAGTGTGGTGCCGGGTGCTGGGTGGGGAGGGAAAGACTGAGTGTTGCTGGAAGGAGTCTTTACAAAGCCTGAGTGCAAGTCTACCCATTGACATTTCTCGATGTTTTGACATCTGGATTTCTCTTTGTAGATTAGGAGTTGGGCCTTTTTATATCTCTAGTTACTGTTGTTGTTATTTGATGCTTACATTTTTACAGCTATGTATACTGTACTCCCTGCTAAGTCAAGTATCATTCTAGAATAATTCTGCAATTTTTGTTGTTTTCTGGTGGAAACGAGGCTTCTGTGACTTGCACTCTGCACCTGTAGGTGCTATAGCCCTTTGTTATTCTGTGTAGATTGCTCTGTCAGAACATCTGTCAGCTAGATGTGATTGTTCAGAGGGGCTCCCCACTGCTCCCCACTGGGACTCCCTGCTGGCTACTCACACCCAGCTTACCTGTACCTTGCTCCTTGTCATGGGTTCATTTCTGTTGCCATGATACAATGTCCTGACAGACAGCAACTTGGGGGAGAAAGGGCTTATTTAGTTTCAGTTCCAAAGTTACAAGCCTGGAGTCAGTGTAAATCAAGGCAAAACTTGAAGATGGTAGTCACACCCACAGTCAAGAACAGAGAGGAAATGAATGCCCCTCACTGCCATGCCCTCAGGCCAGCCTGACACCGACACTCTTCGCAGGTGACTCTAGATTGTCAAGCTGGCAAAACTAAGCAGCTGTCCTTAGTCTGCCCACCCTAAACCTTTTGTCCAGCAGCTTCCTGAGAAGAGTGCAGAGCTGAAGTAACTTAGCACAGGTGAGGATGAGAGTGGGGTTTGAAGGGTTTACTCTTGTGTTGTGGTGCCATTGCCACTCACTTCTGTCCTTTTCGAGGGCCTGTTTTCTTTATCTCCCATGCAGGAAGTTTTAGATGTTTCTTAACCTTGGAATCTTTAGTCTCATAAGTGGGAGTTGAGTGTTTATATTCCTTAGACATTTCATAGCCTCCTGGCTATTCTGGAATTCACCTTCACTCATCCTTTTGTACTTAGCCCATCCTTTTTCTCTGTAGTTGCATGAGCAGCTCCCCCACCCTCTTCCTTGTAGTTACACAGGAATCCCCCCCCCCGTAGTTGCATGGGTGTCTTCCCCTCTTCTCTGTAGTTACATAGGCATCTCTCCCCTACTTCTTCCTGGTTTCATGGACAATCCTCCCTTTTCCCTAGGTGCATGGACAATCCTCCCCCTTCCCTAGGTGCATGGACACTCCTCCCCCTTCCCTAGGTGCATGGCATCATTGGTTAGGCTTTATTTAGATTATTCTTTTGTCCCTGATTTTTCTGTGTCCTTACTGCACTTTGGAGGAGACCTTGAATTTATTCTCTACCTTTTCTGTTAAAAATCTTCAATTTAGCTCTTAAATTTTTATTCTCCTTCCTTATTTTCTTTTTTTTTAAAACGTTCTTTTTTTTCTTACTTTTTTTATTTTTTTTTAAATATTTATTTATTATGTATACAGTGTTTTATCTGCATGTGTGCCCACAGGCCAGAAGAGGGCACCAGACCCCATTACAGATGGCTGTGAGCCACCATGTGGTTGCTGGGAATTGAACTCAGGACCTTTGGAAGAGCAGGCAATGCTCTTAACCTCTGAGCCATCTCTCCAGCCCCACTCCTTCCTTATTTTCAAATTCCGTTTTGTTTCTGTTTCGTGGATTCAGTACATTGCCTTGTCACCAAAGGCGTCAAGTGCTGAGATTCCGAGTCTCTGTCTTTGCTCTGAATGCCTCTGTTCTTCCGGCTTCGTTGTTCTCTCACATTGGAGGATTCCCACATAGTCCAGTCATCCTTTGCCATCTGCCTTTATCTAAATCAGTTAATAAATTCCCTTAGGAGCCCCTTTGCAGGGTCGGGCAGTTCTTCTTGCCTACTGGCCTGTTTACTAGAGAACCCTTAGGTGGCAAGGCTCTGTTTCTCTAGAACAACACTCTTAACGATGGGCACAGTTCTGGGATCCAAAGCTAGGAAGGTCCTGGCCCTCCAGCCACAGCTCAGTTCCTGTTAGCAGTATGGTTCAGGTTCCTATCCCCAGAGAGTTTGCCTTCTGTCACCTCTGTTTTTATTTAAAGAGAAAAATGGCTGACTGGTGGTCTCCATTCAGTAAATTAAATAGAGTCTAATCCTAGGGATGGACATTGAACAAAGTTACTTCAGGAAAAAAAGTCAGATGCGCTATGAGAAAGCCTCTTCAAATCAAAAGAAGTAATTGTTAAAAGATCTGTTGCTTTTTCTTTTTCATCATTTCCAAAATGTAGAACTGTTTTATCATAATATTTAGGCAAGTGTCTTGTCACTGTTCAGTTTTGTGAAGAGACACCCTGTTAACTCTTATAAAAGAAAGCATTTCATTGAGGACTTGCTTAGTTTCAGGTTTAGTCCATTATCAAGGCAAGAAGCGTGGCATGGCAGGTATGGTACGAGAGAAGTAGTTGAGAGCTACATCCTGAGCTACAGGCACAGGGACCTTGGACTTGGTGTGGGCTTTTGAAAACTCAAAGCCCACCTCAGTGACACACATTCTCTAAAAAGGCCACACCTCCTAATTCTTTCAAATAGTGCCACTCCCTAGTGACTAAGCATTCAAATAAAATAGCTTATGGGAGCCGTTCTTATTCAAACCACCACAGGGAGCTAGAGTTTCAAGTCCAAATGTACAAAATTGTTCTGCTGTGCCTTGCTCCCTTAGGCTAATTTTTGCTTCTTCCTGGGAGACCCATTTGGGCAGGCATAATTGCCTGAACACGTTTGTGAGTGTTAAAAATATACAGTTTCAGGGCTGGAGAGATGGCTCAGTGGTTAAGAACACTGGCTGCTCTTCCAGAGGACCTGGGTTTAATTACCATCATCTATATGGCAGTTCACAACTGTCTGTCACTCCAGTTGCAGGAAATCTGACACTTACACATCAATACACATAAAATAAATTTAAATAGAATATATATATATATTCATATATATATTTTCTAGCTTACTTCACAGAATTATGGATACACTGAAGAACATGCTCTGAGCTTCAAGAAATCCATCTCTATTATACTTCAAACAAGAAGCATTTTGTATGACTCCTGTTACCAGCATACTGCCCCGCTTGTGTGTTTCCTCTGAGTTTACACCGGGGCAGTTCATAGGTCAGGTGTGCTCTCCTTGGTCTTCCTCATCCACAGGAGAATATATGGTACTCCACCAGAGAGGCAGGTCCCTGTGCTGCACGCTTGCCCTCTTTGGGTAGGTACCATGTGAAGCGGGAGGAAGATTTTGCGTGGAAGCTCCAGCAAGATCTCCAGTTCAGTCTCAGACCCAGTGGTGACTTCCTCCATGACCCTGAGGTGCATCTTAACTTCTCTGGTAGTCTTACAGTAGAGGTCTGAAGCGGTCTCTGCACATAAAGATGGTGGTGGATGGCTAAGCCCTTAGAGTTCAGGGAGTGGTGAAAGCACTGGCGTGTAATGAACCTGAGTGTGGTCTTCAGCTTTCCCTTCTGACTCTATCCTCTTGATGGTTTTCAGCCTGTTGGTTTTTAGATTTTAATGCCCCAGGCAGTCAACTTTTTTATTCCTACTAATAAAGCCATTCCTCTTCCTTGTTGCTCCTTCCTTGTTGTCCCTAGTGGTTTTCTAAAGTCTTGCTTTCTTTCAAAGCATCTGCCATCACATGTTTCCTCAAAGTGCTTCTTGTCCAAGTGCTGTCCAGTATCAGCAGTCCCTGTGTGAAACCAGCACAAAACACCAGGCCTCACTCACCTCCATGTTTCCCAAGCCTTTGCTTCACTTTGAGGCGCCTGGCCTTGTATAGTCTGTCTCAACAAGTGAACCCTCACTCTACAGGTCAAGCCCTGCTTCCACAGCCTCTGAGAAAGGAGGAGTGTGCGTTTCTTCAGACACATAGACATTGGTCACAAAGTCCTGACTCACCTATGTGTTAGGCAGATACTAGTTAACTGCTTCTGGATTGGCTCAGTTTTGGTCTCCAGAGAAAGATATGGCAGGGAAAGAATAGATCAGAATCTCCACCCCCTTGGAACATAAACTGTGACGTCTTCCATCCTGACCTTTCTTTTCAGTCCCTTAGGCATCTGTCTATTTATTGATGATGGTGTTACCTCTCCTGTCATCTGTTCAGTCACCTTACTGTTCTACCAATTTGGTGGAGGTCATTGGAGGTTCTGGCTCAGTGTCTTTAGTAGTTGCTCATTGAGTAGCTAGGTAACCTTTAAGTAGTTGAATAATAAAATAGATCAAAAGATTGAACTTTAATGCTAAGCTTATTATGTGGGTTTCTTTTTCCATTGCTGGCAAAAGTAACTTAAGGAAGGAAAGAAAGGTTTACTTTGGCTTATAGTTCCAGGCTTGGAGTCACCCGTGGCAGCAGGAGTGTGGTGTAGCTAATCACAGTGCATCCATAGTCAGCAAGAGATGAGGATAAGAAGATGGCTTGTGTGTCTTGGAGATTGAACCTCAGTCTTCAGGACATCATGTTGGCCCTCCTTTCCCTTTTTTTATTCAGTTTGTACTGTTGCCCATTGGATGGTGCTGCCCACATTCAAGTCTTCCCTCCTCAGTTAAAGCTTTCTGGAGGCACCTACAGAGAGACAGAGAAATATATCTCCATGGTGATTCTGATCCAGCAAAGTTGACAGTGAAGATTAACATCACAGTTACACATTATACTCAGAGCTACTCAAAGTTAGTTTAGGTAGTAGGTCTAGTTTCAACAGAAAGAAAGGTACGTCGGTTGCTAACTAGGAGCCTTCTGTCTCACAGGTCAGTGTTTGTTGGTGTATTCCTAGAGTGACACAGCCCCAGTCCCTGCTGTATCCTCACTAGAAAACAGAACCTGAAGCCAATCCAGTCTGGAAGCAGCCTATAGTCCTAGAAAATATGGAGTATAGAGGAGTTATAGGCTCAATGCTCCCATAAAGAAAAAAACAAAAGTCCAAAATGTGGGGCATAGCTCAAGACAACTGGCACAATTTCTACAATAAGCCTGTGTCGTCAGGGAGAATGAGGTAGTAGAGAAGACAGGGTGCTATGTGCAGAGAGACCCTACATAATAGCCAGATGTCTGTAGGAGTCTTGTTCCAAATGTCGTCTGGACTCACATGAGATGGCTGAGTACGATTCTTGATGTGTCTTAAGTATTAATACTTGGTTTTTGTTTTTTTCTATGGTGATGGTGTTGTAACTGTGTGAGGAGGTTTCTCTGCTTCTTACTGATGTTTATTTGCTTATTTTTGTGGTGCTGGGCATCACACCTGGGGCCTCATGTGTACTACTGAAGTGATCTACCACTGAGCTATGTATTCCACCCAGAATGCTGAAGGAACAGTGTTTTAAAAATTTGAGAATTCCTGGAAGGAGTATGGAAGTGTTTTAGGGTTCTATAGCTGTGAAGAGACACCATGACAACAGCAACTCTTACGAAGGCAAACATTTAACTGAGACTGACTTATGGTTCAGAGGTTTAGTCCATTATTGCCATGACAGGAAGCATGGAGGTGTACAGGCAGACATGGTGCTGGAGTGGTAGCTGAGAGTTCTACATCCCAATTGGCAGGCAGCAGGAGGAGAGAGACACTGGGACTGGCTTGAGCATTTAAAACCTCAAAGCCCACCCCAGTGACACACTTCCTCCAGCACGGCCACACCTTCTAGTAGTGCCACTCCCTGTGAGTCTGTGGGGCCGTTTTCATTTAAGCCATCACAGGTTGCTTGTTCTTTTTTTTGCATATTTTAACATTTTGCAGGTTTTTTAAATAGTTTTTTTTGTTTGTTTTTGTTGTTTTGAGTGAAGGTTTCTCTAGCTGTCTTTCAACTAGCTAACTCTGTAGACCAGGTTGGCCACAACCCCTGACTGTTTGTTTGTTTGTTTGTTTTTACATATTTTAATGATGTGTTCTTTAACATTTTTTTCACTGTACCAACGACAGCTTAATTATTTTGTGTGACAAATTTAAAATGTTGTAATCATTCTTAAGACAATTTTGACCTTTCTGTTATATTTATTAATAATAATAGAAGTCAGGAGGTAATCAGAAGGTAAATGTTTTGGATCTCACCTGCAATAAATGCCTAGTCCTCTGGAGTCCCTAGAGATCTAAGAATCCCTCCTTTCAGTCATCATGTGACCACACATGACAGAAGTGAGGTGTGGAAGTGGGGTTCCTGGTTCCTCTGAGGCCTGTCATTGCTGGGAGGATAAGGCTAAGAAGAGCAGACAGACTTAGGACTATAGGGTAACTGAGAGGGATCTGGCAGAGGCAGAAGTTCCAAAATTGGAGCTAAGAGTATTTTCCTTATGTTGTGAAGGGTTGGTGTACAAAGCTTTTCCCCACCTGGACTATTCAAGCTCAGTTCCTATCCCCATGCAAGTAAAATTTCTGCTGCCTGGCATGACATGCTGATTATCTTTGGTGTCTCCATAGCACACTCTGTGCTGTATGTGTATGACAGATGGCGTCTCTTCTACCAGGGAACCATTGTATTTAGCCTGAGAAGCCTCACCTTGAATCATCCTTATGTGCCCCAAGAGAGCATTCCTTGAGATGTGCAACCAGCTTGTGACTTTCCACAGAAGCTTCTTTTGCCTGCCTGCCTCTTACCTTTTTATTTGCTCTTTTCTTTGGAATGGTGGGTCCTCTCCCGTGAGCTCTTGTTTAGCAGTAGGGTGCAGTAGTACTAGGTATGTCTTCCCTTAGCTCTCACGTTAGAGGAATACTGCCTGTTTGTCACACTGGTTCTAATGTATGTAGTCTTTTCTTTGTTGCTCTTTGGCCAGCACAGTCATGGTCAATGCTAAGGTACCATGTCTTCTGGCAGATGTGTTCTTCTTGCTACCCTTCAAAGGTGCAGTTCCCAGCAGGTAGAATGGTATCAAGAACTCTTTCTCACAATAGGGCCTCTCAGAGGCAGAGCTGTCTAGCTGACCTTTGGCAGCTTCCTTTAAGTAGAGAGTGTATAAAGTCAAGAACTCAGGCGCAAGTGTCCTATACCACTGAGCCCTCAGAGTGACTGGCAGTTTATAACTGAACATGTCCTTCAGAAAAGGAAGCAGAGGTCCAGAGAGACTAAGCTTGTTTAGTCCACCATAAAGCAGGACTGAGGATTCCAGGCTGTGCTTCTGAATGAAGACCACACCGCTCACCTGCTCTGGGCTCTGTGTCATACTTGGGGAGTCTAGGACCTAGAGCAGATGTGAAAAGTTGTCATAACTTTTGACTAGTCATCTGCTCCCTGGGTCGTGACCTAGTAGACCTAGGTGTGTTGCTGCTTGGAATTAGCAAGCCCTTGGTGAACCATCTGGTTTCTTTGCCTCCTCTCTCCCCTATTTTCCTCTGCAGAGTAAGCCGTGACTGCTCCAGAATGCTAGGAAGAAGTCACTGACTTTTGGTTGTTGCTGCTTTGGTGGGGTGTTTTTTTCTTTAGTTATTTGGTTTTTAGTGTTATTCCATTCTTGTTTTCTTTTCCCTGCCCATGGGAGCTACATCCCAGCATAGTTTGGCTTTCTTTGTTCAGTTTTGAGACAGGGTCTCCCCGTGTAGCTCATGATGGCTTTGAACTCACTAGAAGTAGCCTAGACTTGCTTTAAATTTGAACTCTCCCTGTTCCTGCCTCCCGAGTGCTAGATTATAAGTGTGTACTTCTGCCTATCCATGCTAAGGTTTTTAATCCTAGGATTTTGTTTTTCTGGAGCAGTGTTTTCATAAATATCTTATCTCAGTCCTGCTAAGCATAGACAATAAATCTAGAGAGAAGAGACCTGTCCAGGGATTCTCTAAGAAACCTGTCCAGGGATTCTCTAAGGTACAGATGCCTTATTAAACTTAGGGTTGGCCAGGTTTCTGGTCTCTATATTGAATAGTTCAGGTCCTGCTAAGCCAAGCACCTGGGTCCATTACCTTGACTGTGGGAAGGCTGGGAGGAGAGTGGTGCCCTTTGCTTTTGAGGCTAGCATAGCACTAAGAATTCCTACTTGTTCCCGGCCACATGATGTAGGCTAACTCCATTCTGTTTCAGTTAGCTATGATCGAGAAAGCCCAATTTACTAAACTACACTCAGTAAAAGAGCCACGAAGTTGTGCTCCCTGGCATTGGGTGGTGCCCTGTGGTGACTTCTGGTCACGCTGGCACTCTTCAGCCGCACAGGTTCATTTCTGTGTTATGCAGTCTACAGTCACCATACCCTAAGATAGCACCAAATCCTGTATTTCAGGCTGTTAGGTTACAATCCTGCTTGAGATCTCACTTTGTGAAAGTGACAACAGAGGTAGAAGAAAGTAAATCAAATCAAAGCTAGCTGGGGGTGAGGTGGGGGTGGATGAGTCTTACAGACCAGAAATAACCAACAAATGAGATCACATAGTAGCAAGAGCAGGGCGTTGTTGTTTCACAGACCTGCGCTGAGGTCTTCTGCCCTTCTAGTCATATGATCTTCAGCAGGAACTCAACCCTTCTAGTCTTCATTGGTCAGCCGGAAACACTAGCCCAGCACTGGCTACCAGGGTCCTCATTCAAGTATCATTAGAAGTCACCCTAACCAGAAAAGCCCCTTTGGCCAATAATGTTTCTGTGGCCCATGTTCCCATCCATAGTCTTTGAAAATAATGTCTTCCCTTGACCTGCTAAGAGTGACTCTTGGCTCTGTGCTTTGCCTATAGATGCTAGGTCTCTGTGTGATCACATTCAGGGTCACACTTTTGACTGATACACCACAGTTGAGAGAGACTGATAGGATGGCAGAGCTACAAAACTGTCTCTACCATGGCTTTAGCCTCCCCGGCTCTGCCTTCTCTGTAGGCTTTCTCCTGATCTAGTCCCTGTCAAAGCCAAGTGGGTGCTGTAGGACCTGCACGGGTATCTCTTGTGGTAGACACCAAAGGCAGAATAAGCTGCATTGTACAGCCAGGCTGGGGAAAGGAGGAAATGGAGTGACACTCTTCACTTGCCTGACAGCCTCTGGGAACCCCTTTGCCTGTACCTGAAAGCCACAGCACTAACACACTTGTGCGCACACCCTTCCACAGCACTGACACACTTGTACGCACACCCTTCCACAGCGCTGACACGCCTGTGCGTACATCCTTCCACAGCACTGACACACTTGTGCACACACCCTTCCATAGCACTGACACACCTGTGCGCACACCCTTCCATAGCACTGACACACTTGTGCACACACCCTTCCATAGCACTGACAAGCCTGTGCGAACACCCTTCCACAGCACTGACACACTTGTGCACACACCTTCCACAGCACTGACACGCCTGTGCACACACCCTTCCACAGCACTGACACGCCTGTGCGCACACCCTTCCACAGCACTGACACACTTGTGCACACACACCCTTTGGTCTCGTTAGTTTTACTAGTCATCATTACTAGAGACAGCTTTGCAGCTCTGCCGTCCTATCAATCTCTCTCAACTGTAGTGTACCAGTCAAAAGGATTTCAAGTTACTAGCATAAAAGTATCGGCATGTAATAAAGCATTTAACTTAATGGCTTAAAACCCTGCCATTTTTGTGACTATTTCTTCTGTCTAAATATAACAGAATAGTATTTTTTAATTATCGGCGAATCAATCCCACACCAGTTATGTTTTAAGGGGTTATTTATTTTGGGGGGTAAAACTTACATACACCATAAACCGTCAGGAAGGGAGCCTAGTCGCTGGAGCAGGAGCCGGGAGCAGGAGCCAGGAGCAGGAGCCGGGACCAAGCACCAGAACCAAAAGGGCCTGATCCGGATCTGCTTCTCTTTTTAAAAGAGAAATATACCACGTCCCATTGGGCTGGTATTTCAGCAGCTATTGGCTGACGGAGCGGAAGTCGCTCCCCGCTGCACTGTGGGCTCGTATTTCAGCGACTATTGGTTGAGGCAGCGGAAGTTACTCCCACAACATTTAATGACATTAGGAAACATTTCTCCAACTACTATGTTTATTGAAATGGTTTAAAATGCTGCAGCTTAAAAGTTTTCAAGAAAGAAAATAAGTTTTCAAGAAAGCAGAAACGTCATCATTTCTAATTCCTTTCTATAAAAGTATATTTAGGTAAAAACTCAATTTTTAAAAAATTAATGTGATGGAAGGGCCATTTCTTACAAATAGCAGAAAATGATATGTAAACAGAATACATGTCTGAGTATCACTGATCATAATTACTAGGTAGGAGGTAAAACACTCTTCTCCTGGAGGACCTGCTAGGAGGAGAAATGGCTCTTTGACCCCTTGAGTGATGGCTGTGTTTCCTACAGAGCATTCTGCCTTGTGCACAAATTTAGAAACTGAGGGTGTCTTCTGGAAAGTTAGCACCAGGTGGAGTTACTGAGTAGTGACATCCAGTGCTGCTAGTTCGTGGCTGAAGAATTGTCTGGTGTGCTGATAGCCACTTAAATATTCACTCTCTGCCTCAAGTGAACAGGTTGGCATTTTTAATTGACTTCTAGGAAATTACTGTGTGATTGCAGAAACACAAATTCAAAATAATTCCTTTTCCTCGGTTTAAAAATAAAAGATGTTTTTGCCTTTTGAGAGTTGCAGAAGCAGCAGATGAGTTGAAAGGATAGCAGCTTTGTCCCGTTTCTCACCAGCATGCCGTTCTGCACATCCATCGTGATGAAGCTTCTCAGTGCCTGCCTTACTGTTTGCACCCAGGAGTCCTGGCTACTAGCTGGACTGATGAAAAGAACTTAGATATTTTTTTCTTCATTAATAATTTCCACTGCAGAGCTAGAGATGTAGCTCAGTTATTAGAGTCCTTGCCTAGCATGCATGATGCCCTTGGTGTAATCCCCACCACTCAAGGGATAGAGGCAAGAGAACCACACTGTAGATAAGCCTGTTTTGGGGGGTAGAGGAAGACTGGGACTAGATCAGCTTCCAGTGCTGATCTAGTTCTTGTTACTTCTTACTGTCAGCATTGCTTTAGAACAGGTCTCATCCCACCCCACCCCCATGTGTCCCATGAGTGATAGATGATAGTAACGTGTAATCAATTAACAAAACTCTATTGCAGCCTTCTTAGAGCTTTTTATCTGTTAATGAATACAGCCCTTCGCCACAACTTTATTTCTTCATTTAGTTATCTAACTGTAGAGCCTCTTTTTTTTCTGTTTTCTTTCTTTTTGGGGGTAGGGGGTGCTCCCTTTAGGATTAAATTGTGGAAGAATGTTCTGGGTGACAAAAGGAAGAAACGACTGTGTAAGCAGAGACCGCTCATTTGTCCCATCTGTCCAGACCCGAATAATCTCACACAGAAATTATATTAATTATAACACTGTTTGGCCAATAACTTAGGAGTATTTCTAGCTAGCTCTTACATCTTAAATTAACTCATTTCGATCAATCTATGTATCGCCATGTGATTGTGGCCTACCGGCAAGGCTCTAATGTGTCCCCTGACTCTGCCTATTCTTTCTCTATAGCCTTTTCAGCCTGACTATATTTTGCCCTGCCATAGGCCAATTCATTAACCAATAAAAGCAACACATATCCCGCATCACCCCTGATCAAGAATAAGATGCAGCAGATGGTTAGTGACTGTCTGGAGTAAGCTGGTTTGTTTTGTTGCACTTTCCATGTTCTTGCATGGTCCAGCAATTCTCCATATATATTCTGAGACACCAATCGACATGGGAAACCATGAATAGCACTGAGTTCTGTGAAATGTGTACTGTGTCCTTCCTATATGTAGCATTGCCACATGGTACTGGAGCTAGCCTGTCTGCCGCAGGTTCCATGCCCTGGAGTAACTTGCAACACCCTGCTTGTACTTAATAGCCATTATTAAGTAAAATAAGAGTTCTTTAAACACAAGAGCTGTTATACTAGGAGTTGATCTGATAACAGAAACTATTACCTCTGACTAACAGGTAAGCAGCATATATACCATGAACACACTGCACAAAAAGACAATTCATGTCCCAGACAAGATTTTATGAGATGTTATCACATTTATTAGAACTGTGAAACTTAAGCTAGAGCTTTCTGCAATTTCTCATTTAATATTTAGGTGAAGGGTTATCGTAGGTGGTTTGGGAAAATTGAGAACTAAACACATAGAACAGCAAACTAGAAAGCATGTCCAGTTAGCTGGGATGTCCGTAAAATAAAGAATTGCCATCATTGTTTTTGTGAGTCTGTCCTCCAGTAGACAGACTGATGCCAAGTGAACATTAGACAAAGGCTGAGATACAAGGTTAGCGGTCAGTGCAGTGCCCTGTCAGAGTTTCGCACATGAATCTCCTCCCTGGTTAAAATTTCTTTGTGTTCCACATGGTCTGGAGGCCCTGTGTCTTCAGTCCTTGGTTCTTTGACTTTGTGGTGAAGCTCTCTCCCCAAGCTGTCCACTGTTCAGGCTTCCCCAGGAGTGCTCAGAAGCCTCTCACCCTAGCAGTGAGCCATCTCCGTGCATCACTGTGTGTTTCTGTTCCATCGCATCTCCCATTGCATGCCTGTGTGAACCTGCTGCTATTCCACACTCCGGCTTTGCCTCCTCAGGGCTCCCAGCACCCCAGCTACTTCCCTTTATAAAACAGCAGCTGCTCTTATGTGGCTGTGTTTGTCTTAAGCCTCCTTTTAGCACTTAGAGCAGTTGCTCTGCTTTTATTTTACTGTATAAATTCTCTGATGAATGGGGTGGAAGCTTAGATTCCGTGAGGGACACATGGTGCTCATAAGTGAAAGCCGTGTGTGGTTGTTGGTTCATAGTAACTGTCATATTTGGCACTCTGTAGCATAGACTTTCGTGTTAAAAATGAAGTCACTTTGATTTTAATGTTGACCAACTTCAAGGTCAGTGTGCTTTCAAAGTCTCAGGGATTTGCCTTGTTTTCCCATAAGCAGTGAGTATAAAGTAACTCATGAAATTCCAAGGTAAAAGCATAGTTTTTCCATAAAGTGACATTAGTTGCTTGAGATTTTGGTCAATATCTTCCGAAGGGCACCTTTTGCTCCTTTAAGTATAGGAGTGGTGGGGTGGGAGCCGAGCCTTTGTAGCTAAGCTAGAAAAATTTCTGTGCACTTACTTGACTGAGATGGAGGTTCAATAACCTTTAGCCCTCGAGATTTAAAACAACAACCAAGTATCCCTGCACATCCCTGGCTGTCCTGGAACTCCAGGGAGCCACCTGCCTCGGATGCCTGAGTGCACCACCATGCTTGGCTAGAGGGGTTTTTGTTTTGTTTTGTTTTAAACCTCGTAGATCCAGCAGACTTTCATTTTGACATTGGCATTTCACCCAGCCCAAGTGACTTCTTGTAGGAAATTAATCTTAGAATTTTACATTTAGAAAGTCAAGAAGCTCTTGAATTTTATTTTGCTGATTCAGTGGGCATCAGTTTTCCCAGTAAGTTATCTGGACATATGTACGTATTTATTTCCCTCCTTTGTTACTATCTCTCTTCAGTGGTGTTGAAGTCTGACTTGGACAGGAAGCTTCTCAGTACATACATCAGACAACAGTCTCCCTGTTGCTGGGAAGAATTCTGAGCACCTTTCATGTGGTGTCATTAAAAACCTAATCTTTATAAAAGCCTCTGCACTGAGACTGGAGCTTGTGTTTAAAGGAACTGTGCCACTAAAGTCATGCCAACCAAAGGAGTTCTTTGTGTGTTCTGATTCTGCTTTAGCCTTAAGGCCACACAGAATCATACTAACTTTGTGAATAGCATAGCTTTTCTTTGTAGGCTAAAGAAACTATTTGTATGGATATTTATAGGAGCTGTATTTTAATTTTATTTCATTTATGTATATTTATTTATTTATTCATGGGGAGGCCACATGTGCAGTGGTGTAATGTGGAGCTCAGAGGATAACTTGTAGGAGTTGGTTCTCTTCTTCCAGTATGTGGGTCCTAGGGATTATACTCAGGTCCTTGGGTGCAACAGTTTCTTTATCCACAAAACATCTTGCCGGCCCAGATTCTATGTATTTTGATATATTTGTAATTAAAATTCAAATTATTAGAAAAGGAACTAACAATCGACGAGTTGTTATACATTCCCAAGAATTGAACATTAGCAATTCTTAGGAGCCCACTGCTAAGAATAGTCCTCCATTTGCCACTCATTTGGGGTGTGTGTGTGTGTGTGTGTGTGTGTGTGGTGTGTGAATTGGAGTTTGTGTGTGTTTGTGCATGTTTGTGCCTGTGTGTAGAGAGGTCAGAGGCTGACACTGAAAAGTCTTCCTTGGTGACTTTGCACCATTGGAGTTCCAAACTCAGGTCCTCCTGCTTATGTGGCAGGCAGGCATTTCACTGACTGAGCCATCTCCCTAGCCCAGCTTTCTCATTTTCTAAGAGAAAAATCAATGAAGAACTATTTCGCTAATAAAAGTAATTGCTAAGCAACTCTCAAGTCCATTTTTGCTTATGTCTGTTTGCTCAAATTTAAACTCCTTCCTAAATCTTTGACCATAGTTGTCATCTCATGCCGGACTTTACACACCCCAGGTGAATTATTTGCCTCTTGTTTGAATCTGTCACAGGTACTTACTGCAATAGTGCTTGTTTAAAGATTATCTGAAACTAAATCTGTCCAAGTAATAAGGAATATAGGGAAAGTGCCCATATGTGACTCATGTTACCATGATTTGTGGCAGCGTTAACTGTGTCCATGGCACTGCTTTGAGGGTGATGCCCTAGGCTAAGTAACTTGTCCTACTCTTTCTTTCCCCTTTAAAAGTCAGCTACTTGTGGTATAGCTGCTAAAGTTAGTGGCCTTTATAATTCAAATAAAGATAAACACCTTCATTCCAAAGAAGACATGTGTTCTTTCTCTTGCATCAGCTTGTTTGAAGTTTTGAGGTAGGAAACAGTAATGATGTGGACAAAACTTTTGAGCAGACTGAGCTTAGAGCCCCAGCTTTTACTTCTTGAACAATAACAGAGGATTGTGTAGATAATGTGCTTGTTAAAATGGTGCAGGCAGGTGCTCTGAGATACAGTTACAGAAATTACTAAAGCTTGTACTTCTAAGAGGCTTCTGAAGGGCAAAGGCCTTGTTTCATTATTCTTGGGTTGTTTTTTGGTTTGGTTTATTTATTTATCCATTTATTTATTTATTTATGTTTTTTTCAAGACAGAGTTTCTCTATAGCTTTGGAGCCTGTTCTGGAACTCACTCTTATAGATCAGGCTGGCTTCTAACGCACAAGAGATCCACCTCCCTCTGCCTCCTGATTTAATCTGCTGGGATTAAAGGAGTGTGCCACCATCACCTGGCATTCATTATTCTCAGTTTTATCTTAACCCTAGCATAATGGCAGCATGCAGTAGGCACTCAGCCGATGCAGATGAGGGTAGGGCACATGTGGAAAATGTATGGGGATGAAACTGCCTGGATGGTCCAAGCTGGAATGTGCCATGGATTGTCAGCTTTCTGCAGTAATGTGAGATGCCTCGCAGGGTAAGGTGGACAGGATGGTGTTTCCAGATGAGTGAGATTGTACCCCATTCTCTATGTTGCCACACCACAGTGCTTGAGTGTGTGCATAGACAGTGGGTGGGCACCTTCCTCACAGGGGCCTGCCTTCCTCCAGCAGGCATTGTTCCAAGGGAGGGCTTTCTAGCAGAAGCAGACTGTGTGCACCAGGGAGTTGGGGGGTCCCTGTGGAGGCTACATTGGCCAGGTCTACCCAGCTGAGGTGTGGAGCACTAGGAAAGGGCGTGGAGGACTGGTACACCTCTACTAAATCTGATTTTCTAGATTTCCAAGTTAGTGGAGTGGTAGTATCTTAGGGTTTGTATTGCTGTGAAAAGTCACCATGACCACAACACTCTTATAAAAGAAAACATTGAATAGAGGCTGACTTAGTTTCAGAAGTTTAATCCATTATCATGGCAAGAAGCATGGTGGTGTGCAAACAGACATGGTATTGGGGAGATAACTGAGAGTTCTACATCTTGATCCTCAGGTAGCAGAAGGAGACTGTGTTCACACTGGGTGTAGCTTGAGTATATGAGACCTCAAAGCTTGCCCCCACGGTGGCACACTCCTCCAACAAGGCTGCACCTCCAATAGAGCCACTCCCTATTGGCCAAGCATTCAAACACATGAGTCTATGGGGGCTATTCCTAGTCGCATTACCAAAGGGGTTCAAGCATCAGAATGACATGATTGACTTTGCATCTAAGATAGGTTTTTATCTACAAGAATGGGAAGAGAAAATGCTAAAGGAAGTCAGTCTAATGTAGAGGCAGGAGATTCTGGAGAGGTATTGGAAGCTTGAGTCAGATTGTAGCACTGAGTTAGAGAAAGAACAAACTAGGGAACCCTGGGGAGATGTGAGTGATAACAGGCTGGTAACTTTGGCTGTATACAGGTAGGGGTGACTTCTAGCCAGGACCCAAACCTCAGCTAGCTAACATACTGCCAGGCACTTGCAATACCTCGGCTCATCTGTCATTTTATTGCATTTGCTGTTGACTTTTAGTTTTTATATTTAACTTGACCGAGAGGCCTTTTTTAATGTTTTCCATGTACAAGGCCATGTCTTCCAGAGCCCTTTCCTGTGGTGTTGTGTCTTCTGTAAGCTACCTCTGTCTCACTTGAGGACTTTTTCTGTCCTGAGCTAGAGTTCACTCACTTGGTCCCTGCAGAAACAGGCTTGGACTGAATTGGGGAAGAACCCTGAGAGAGGTATCGGTACTGAAACCTGAAAGTGCAATAGCAGCAATATTGGTGTGGGGTGCAAAGGGAGTGGCTGTCTTTAACCCAGACTCAAGGGCCTGCCCTTGCCATTACCCATACCTAAAAGCAGTTGTCCAGTGGAGAGAGTGTTCTGTACTAGACTTTTAAGGTTTATATTCTATCTACCTCTCTGTCTGTCTGTCTGTGTGCATGCACATGCATGTGTACTAATTATTTTTATTTTATGTATGTGTGTCTGTGTGCATGAATGCCGTATGCATGTAGGTATCCACAGAGTCCAGAAGGGGGAATCAGATCCCTGGAGCTGGAGTTAGTTACTGGCAGTTGAAAGCCACCCAGCTGGTTGCTGGGAACTCCAGGTGCTCTGAAAAAGTAACAAGTACTCTTAAATGCTAAACCAACTCTCCAACCCTACTTAACATTATTTTGTTTTGGGGTGTGAGCATATGTATTGGGGTGCTTGAGCACCATACCACAGCATAGAAGTCAGAGGACAACATGCAGGAGTTAGTTCTTTCCTACTGTGTGGGTCCAGGAGTTGAACTAGGTTGTCAGAGTTGGTGTCAGGTTTCTAATTACTTGTTGAGATTTCTCTGTGTGTCTTAATATTGAGTACTCTGATATCACTAAAGCAGTAAATGTCCACTCTAGGAAGGCCATAAGCTGTACCAGTTTGTGAGGAAGAAGAAGAAGAAGAAAACTCCTGTGATGCAGATGGCCAGAGACAGTGCTGAGAAGCTCGGTGTCTAGCCAGGCGTGCGTGGTAGTGATGACAAGCGCCTGTCTGTCCACAAGCAGAGTCGGCACTGACGAGCTGTTAAACTTCTGTGTTGTCTGTCACACAGCTGGGACATGTTCCTTATGTTCTTCATGTTCTTTGATTCCATCCCTAGCATGCTCCTTGCTTGCCCACTGCTGCCTGTGCAGCATTATGAGATGAGTAGGTTCTAGAAGCCTCTGTTTATCCAGTGCCTGTCTTCACTATAGAGTGTTGCAATGGTAATTTGCCAAGTAGATCTCCCGTGCCCTCGCCACATACACAGGCCACTGCTGTGTGAGGCAATAGCTGTGCTAACCAGTTGAGTAATGCTGTCATTTCAGCATGAACGTAGAGCAAAATGCCCCATTCACCTAAAATCTGTAGCTTTGACAACTACAACTCGACGGATCTGGAGGGAGGAGCACTCCCCAGTGTCAGTCCTTTCTTCTCTGTGCCTGGTCCTTGCAGAGAGCTGAACTGTGGAGATGATGCCCCTTTCTTCCCCTCATGCTGACTGCCGGATGGCACCTGGTCACCCCTGGAAAGAATCTCCAATGAGCTGGACAGGGCTAGGAGGGTACTGGGCCTGCCCCTACCTCAAAGGCTGCTCTGAGTGGCTCTGCTTTTCCACCTCCACCTTCATCCTGTGATGCTTCTCCCCCAACCCTGCTTTTCCCAATCTCCTGGTTCCCTGGAATTACATAATATTCCTGTTAGGATCAGTTCCTGTTTTGCTGGGGAGAGGAATTGTGACTCTTTCAGGGAAAACCCCAAGGCTGGCTTCAGTAGAGGCTGCTGTGGCCAGCGCATGATCTCATAAGGGAAATGCAGCCCTCCACCGGCCTCACTGTTCCTGTCTGAGTCAGCGCACAGATGGAGCTACCTTTGTGCGCGGTGGCTCCCCAGACCTTCTTTCTTCTGAGTCTACTGGACTGTACCCCTCAGGGAGTTGTGGGCCCACCACACTGTGACAGGTCCAACAGCCAGGGATGACTTTCACTTGTGCTCCATGATCTCTCTTCCCCGTCACATCCCAGCAGACTCTGGTCACTGCTACAGAGGGGAGAGTGTGTCTCAATGTACACATCTCCCAACTTAACCAGGCTCCTTCCAGCTGGTCTTGTCCTCATCTCATTATGTGAAGGTCTTCCTACACACTATAGCACCTTGTCGATGTCTGTTAAGATACAGACTCTCGGGAGGGGAGATTGCTCAGTGGTTAAAGCATTTGAACAGGCAAACACGAAGACTGGACTTTGAATTTCCAGAGTCTGTGTAATACAGATGGGCGTGGTCTGCCTGTAATTACAGCTTCAGAAGGGGACCCCAGAGTAAGCTGGTTAGTGAGGATGAGTTCATGTTCTTCTCTCTTCTTTGGAATTTACTGTTGAAGGCCTTTAAGGTTCTTTGTCTTCAAGAATTCCCCACATTCTGGATTTTGTTGAGTTCATCTTCGTAATGTCCTTTAGTATCATCACTTTTTGAAGAAGCCCTGTGTGGAACCCTGTAGCATAAGTTAGCATCCCTCCTGTATCCATTTTATCGTTCATTTCTTTCATGAGGCTCTTTGCAATTTTTAACTAAAAAAGTAATCAGAGATGGCGATAATTAACTGGTATGATTTATCCCTGGGTGATAATATCAGATAGAAAGTGTAAATACACTCCAAGGGTAAAAGGCACTTGTTGCTAAGCCTGATGACCTGAGTTTGGTTTTTGGAATCTATGTGGTGGGAGGAGAAAAGCAATTCCCTTCTTTTGACCTCTACATGCACACGTGCGTGCGTGCACGTGCACACACACACACATACACACAATAATGTTTTAAATTCATTTTTTTAAAACAGCACGTTGGGAATGATTAGTTAAGTATTGAGTTAAAATCTGTACACTTTTGTCACCAATATGCATGTGTGTTGCCTCCTTGATCTCCACAAACACATGCAAAATAATTGTTGCCTTGAGAGATAACTCACTCCCACCAAAGTCTTAAAAATGATCAGGCAGCAGAAAGGACTTATTGGCTCCTGGGTGCCGAATTCCTGGAGGTAGAATTGGGACACTGAACCAGAGAGGCCGGCATTATTAGGGAATTGGGGTGAAGGTTCCATATCTAGCTTCAAGCCCTGTGCTCACAGGTGGTACAGTTCAAAGTGTAATGGGATGAAGGGCAGAGGCATAATTGGGCAGGGAGGGGAGATGGCTGCATAGGAAGCTCTTAGAACTTGACAGATACCTGGATGAGGCTGACCTTTGTGTCCCTGCAGCAGTTAGCCACTTCATCTGTCCCCAGGAATAGAAGCAGCCTGTGCCAGGGGTCTGTTCCTAGGAAGATCTGCCAGCTGAGCAGCCAAGACAGGCTGGCGAGGCCTGCCCATGCAGCAGGCAAGCTCTCCTAAGCTTTAAGGTTTTCTCTCCCTAGCTCATACTAAATGACTCACCCTACCACAGCAGGTGATGGTCACTTCAGTAAGATCATTGGAACCCAGCTTCTAAGGTTACCTTTAATGAGAATCATTAAATCAGTAATCACTGACGGGGTGCAAACAAATATTCACAGATGATTCTGCAGGATTACAAAACTTTGTGGGTTAATGAAAATGTGAAAAGACTGAAACAGGTCCCAAATGTATGAGGTAGGCACTTTCAGTAATAAAAGGGACTGCTACATCTTGCTGGTCATGGGGAATCCATTAATGTAGTAATGATAGGTACAACCTACATCTTCTGGTAGCCAATACTGGCGTAATGAGTTCGGTTTGATTTTCGTGACAATAAATATAAACACTAAAGAGGAAAAAAACGTTCTTGGTCCATCACATCAGAGTCTGTGGGACTCCTTCCTTACTGGGAGAGTATGTGCTGGACGCATGCGCACACACTGCACAGGCATACCGCCCACGGTGGACAGCACATGCTCACACCAGGTACTCCAGATGGTCGTTCAACACTGTGGTGGAAAGCTTTTGTATTCAAGCTTTTCTTTTAACCTGAGTTTGGGGTTAAAGAACCTCTGCTCTAGAGGAAAAAACAGCTTCAACCCTAGCGTATTGTTTAAACTGTCCCAATGGGACTGCTATTCTAAGACCAGATTGTAATTAGTACAGCAAATGTTTGTACACAAGCAGGCGTCAGTAAATTGCGCACAGCTACCTGGAAGGCTTTCTTTTAAATGATTTAAATAAGCATTTCCCTCCGCCTTAGGAATTCTGTGTGATTCAAACTCCAAGTCATTTATCTGATTTATCACCTGGACACTGTTAGGTGGAGTCTAAGTGTCTTCTTTATGTTTGGGGTCTAAAGTAAGGAATTTCAATAAAAGAGACATGTTTGTTAATGTCCTGCTACAGAATAGTTTACAGCCATTTACATTAGTGCTAACTCCCTACGTGTGGCTTTGTGCTTCTTGGTTCATGTCAGTCTTTACATTGTAATCTTACACAATTTATGACAATGAAAAACTTTGTTTACACTTGGTCTTTAACCTAAAACATCTTGTTGTTAAGTTTTAGGTTGGAGGAAGCTCATAACTTGCTTCCTCTGAAAGATTTAAGTCCTGTTTTATTAGGAGCCAAAGGGCTGGTGGGTTTTCCGTTTGGCGCTTCTGCTCTTTCCTGTCTTGACAGACTGGGCGTCTGGGAAGTTCACTCCGAGTCAGGGTCTCCTGGAACAACAGCCACCCACCCCTGCCAAAGAGTACAGGGCTGAAGTGGTTTGGGCTGCTTTGAGCTGTCCCCTGCTGCTCGTTGACAATTTCTTCTTCACTGCATCAGAAGGTTTTTCTGTACAGATTAGCAGCAGTGGCATCCAGCTGTGGTTATCTGTCCTGAGTTGTCAGCCCTTCTCTTGTGATTCTGGTTCTGATAGCATCATGAGGTTGAGCCTGGGTTTCACATGCCTGGCTTTGAAGTAGTACGTGAACCTGAACTCCAAATCACTTTCTGGTGTTTGGTGACAGGATCTTATTGTGTAGCCTGGAATTACTCCTGCCTCGGCCCTCCAAGTTTCAGTGCTAGGATTATGGATGTGAGCTCTGGCTCCTTCCCCCAATAGCTTTCTAACAAGTGCACAAGCTTAGCTCACACTGCGTTCACTGCATTAGATGCTGTGGGATTCTTGTCCACAGCAGAAAAGCTGAACTCCCACTTAACATGAGCTTGGGTACTAATGTCAGCAAGCTTTCCACAGGAAGGCTTGACAGGAAGTAACTGAGTGATGCTGGGAAGTAGTGGGTTAGTTTTCTCTCATGTCCATGGATTGCTGAAACTTATAAACAGAGTATATACACTTTAGACCTGTGTACGATTCTTTTTTTTAAATTGTTAAAATGTATTAGCATAAAAATTGTGTGCCTGATTGCCTTAGGATACTTTCTTGTGATCTTTTCAACAATGAAACTTGCTACAGTTCAAGAGACTTTAGTCATCCAGTTACACCAGCGCTTTACGTCACATGAGCACCGTCACTCCCAGTGTTAGGAGAGCCAGAAGCACAGCCTCCTGACAGTTTGGTTCTGTGTGGACTACTGTTACTTGGAATAGGATTAATCATGGTGCATGACACCTTAGCATCATCAGTCACCAATTATTTCAGACTTCATTTTAGCAGTCCTTATGTGGGTTTTAAACTACTAGGGTGATATTTGGGTTCTTTCTTTAAATTAATGAATAAAGTCGACTCTATGAGTTGACGTTACAAGAGAGCCCAAACTGGGCTTCCTGTCTAGTCTTCTACATTTCAAACCACAGTGTAAGGCTTTGGCTGTGGGCAGTTTTTGTGGTCTTGGCATTATCTCTTATTATTTCTTCATTCTCTTACTATCGCCTTAATCGTTTTGTTCTGAGCTTAGTTTTCTCTCTCCATCTAGTTCTTTCTTTGATCTGACTTCAGTGTTTTCCTTGTCGCGCAGTAACCCTGTTGATGATGGATTGTTAAATGAGTGAGACACAGTCCCCACTCACAAGCTGAACAGGAAGTCCAAGGCACACACTGTCAGAAGGAACAAAAGCCTGAGTGTGATGTTGGAGGGCTTTGGGAGGTTTGTCACAGTGATGGACTTGGCTCACAAAAGCCAAGGAAGGCAGCAGCATTATGGGGTCTTCATGGTACTGTCCAGCTGGAGAACCCTGTAGAGGAAAAGAATACCATACCAGCTCTGACATAGAACCTGAGAAAACAAGGCCAGAGAGGGGCAAGTACTGTGGCACTTCTCACATGTGGTGCTTTGAAGTAGTCATCCCGGAAGCCAGCATTTTACCCATAAATACTGTTGCACTAAACTATCTTAAGAGATAGCAACTCACTGGGGTGGTGGCTCAATTGATAAAGTACTTGTTTCATGAGTATGAGGACCCGAAACCATGTAAAAAGCTGGGTGAATGTATAAGTCCATAGCTATAATCTCGGTGCCGTGGGCAGTGGACAGAGGCAGGAGGCTTCTTGGGTTTACTGGCCAGCTAGCCTGGCTTTCTTGGCAAGTTCCAAGGCCAGTGAGAGACCCTGTCTCAACAAAAAGAAAGATGGACACTTTTCCTCCGGCCTGCACGCATACAGACACATGAAAAGATAAGGGACTTAAATCAGTAAGTTCCTTAGCATTATTACACTGGACAGAGTTGATAATAGTTGTATACGGACATCAGTCTCCAATCTGATGTCATCTCTTTCTGTGGCTCCTCCAGGCTTATAATCAACATTTTGCACATTTCTACTGCTAGAATGCCTGAGGCCTGGTTTCTGTAGAAAATAGGGGAAATCTGTTGTTCAACCTTCTGATCTAGCAACTTTCAGAATGATGAGGAGGTTCTTCTGTGTTCCTCACAAAACAGATTGGCAGATTTTCCATTTCTGGATCACTCGCACATTGAAATACATTTGATCTATACCAGAACATCTTAATTATTATCTTTGCTGATGAGCAAACTTTCTGTCTTCACCTAATGGGAGCCTTCCAGGTTGGTTCCCAAGTGCTTCCTTGTATTATAAACAAGTTTTTATTAGAGGTATTGAAGAGTCCAGCTGTGATGTTATGTTTGTTTATATATATAACAAATTGATTGTAATGTTGAAGAAATGACTGTATCAACTGCATAATTCTTAACCTCCTACTCCTCAGTTATCTCTAACATCTCACAGTCTGCTGCTTTGTGTCTTTGGATCTTCATTTCCCCCACTATATCCCAAACCCATAATTTTATTCTCTGTTTCTATGTATTTGTTATTTTAAGATGTTTTTATTTTTATGTATAAATGCTTGCTTGCATATATGTATGTGCACCAGATGCGTGTCTGATGCCCATAGAGGCCAGAAAATGGCATCAGATCTCCCAGAACTAAAGTTACAGATGGTGTGAGCTGCCGTGTGGGTCCTGGGAACTGAACTTGGGTCCCCTGCAAGAACAGCAGTGCATTTAGCTACCGAGCTATCTTTCAGCTCTGTATTAGCTTTTTTTTTAGTCTACAGATAAGTGAGGACATGCTATGCTATTTTTGTGCCTCTCTTACAGTATAATGTCCTTTGTGTCATGTGCAGTGAAAGACTGAGTATTACTTCCCTGTGTGTGCCATGTGCACGTATCCGTCTTTCTCCACTGTGCATGAAGCTGTGGGCTGTTTTTGTGTCACTGTGAATAATGTCGCAGTGAGCATTGGCGTGCAGGTGTCCTGAGAAGAGGACTTCATTTCCTTCATGGGTAGATTGCTGGATCACGTGGTTGTGATTTTTACTATTTCTTATCTCCTCTCTGATGTTATTGCCTACATTTTAAATAATCACTGTCCTGATAGATATGTGGTTTTCTAGCAGATTTGGGTTTACATTTCTCTGCTGATGAGTGATGCTGAATACCTTTTGTATGAGTGTTGCTCGTTGGTCTTCAGAGAAGCAACTGTTTCTATTTGCCCGTTTTAGTCAGGTGGTATTTTCTTTCCATCGAATCATATGAACTTTACATTACCACTGGCTTCTTAGCACATGCCTTGTTTGCAGTATTGTTCCCTCTTTAGAAGTTGCCTTTTTCTGTGAAAGAGCCTTGTAGTTTGTTACAGTCCTATTTGTTACTTATGCTTTTATAACTCGAGTTTGGGATACAGTGTCCAATAAATCATTGTCAAAGCCAAAGTCAGAGTACTTTTCTTATGTGCTTTTTTCTATATTTAATGGTTTCTGGTATGCCACTGGGATACTTTATCCATTTTGAATTGGTGTGTATGCTTTATAGAAGATAAGGGTCTTGTTTCATTTATTTGCATAGAAAAATCTAGCTTTCTGGATTCACTTTTAAATATAGGCTAAGTAATCAGTGTGATATATCCCATTAACAGATGGGAAGGCAGAAATTACCTGATCATCTTGGTTGATAGGGAAAAAAAGCATTTGAGAAAGTCTCACAAGCTTTCTAGATGGACAGTTTCGATAGTTTAGGAACAGGAGAAAAATTCCTTGATTATTATGAAAGACCATTTATGAGCCCAGGCGGTGGTGGCGCAAACCTTTAATCCAAGCACTCAAGAGGCAAAGACAGGTAGAGCTCTGTGAGTTCTAGGCCAGCCTGGTCTACAGAGCAAATTCCAGCCAAAGCTGTTACACAGAGAAACCCTGTCTCAAAGCAAAGGATCACTTACAAAAAAATGTATGGCTAACAGGACAGTCAGTAGGAGGCACAGGAAGCCTTGTTCCTAAACAGTGGCTCTCTGCCTTCCTAATGTGTGACCCTTTAATACAGCTCCTCATGTTGTCGTGACCCCAACCATACAATTACTTCACTGCTACTTCATAACTGTAATTTTACTCTATTGCTATGAATTATAATGTAAACACCTGTTTTCTGATGACCTTAGTCAACCCCTGTGAAAGGGTCGTTTGACTCCCAAAGGAGTTGCAACCCACAGTTTGTGAGGCATTGCTCCGAGACCTGGTACAGACACTGGTGCCCATTCACCCTTTCCATCATAGTGCTGGAAATACTGTCAAGTGGAATCACACAAGAAAAAAAATGAAATTGAGACGAAATCTCCAGGCTGAAAGAGGCTTAAAATGATCTCTTTGTAGATAACATAGTCCTATATGTAGAAAACACCAATTATTTCATTTAAAAACTTACTAAAATAAAAGACTTAGTGAAGTTGCAGAATCAATGTGGAAATCCATGATGTTTCCATATGAAACGAGTGGCTTGGGTACTTTTGATGGTCAGTGAGTGGTATTTGGTAGCTTCCTTCCACTCTGACCTGAGACTGTACAGGTTGGTCCTATGCATATGCTGTCCCAGACTGAGCCACCTATTTCTCCCAGGTTCCTTAAATGATGTTTGGAGACCACAGTTTAGGAATCAGAGTTGTTCATTTGTTCCTAGATCATTGTCTCTACTTCTTGTGATATGACTATAACTTTATTTATAATGAACTAAGAGTTTATCATTAGACTGCCTTTCAGATTTAGCACTCAAGGACTTGTGCTTAGTCATCTTCTCTCTTTCCTCACACACCGCAGTGCCATAGAAGGAACGCCGTTCCCAGTCCCGTGCACAGTGTCAGAGAATACCACGGAAGTGAAAAGGCAGATGATGGATGTAGGGTTAGAGGGACAGTCCTTGATCTTAGAGAATACCTTGTTAAGTGTGTACAAACCACTATGTTTTAAAGTCATTTAGAGTCTTTCTGTGTAGCACTCAGTCATCTGATTGCAGAACCACGTTTGCTTCATTTTATTTTTAAGAATTATTTAGTCAGATCTATTGTATATCTTTTGGTTCCTGTTTCTTTGCCCTACTTCTTGATTGTTCAGCCTCTTCCCCGATGTTCTGTAGTATGGAGGTGCTGTGGACTATAGGGGGAAGGCAACCCCTAGACCGCTCATCTTTGCCATAGCTGTCTGCCTGGTGGCATGGACAGCACCTGCTGCCTGCTTGTGGTTGGATTCTCGGCAGCCTGCTTGACATGCTGTCTCCTGCTGCATTCCGTTCCAGGGAAGAGTGCTGTTCCAGCTAAGCCAGGGAACCGATCTTCCCATCTTAGTGCTGGGGTGACTGGGGAAGCATTCACCTTCCCCACAGCTTTTCAGCAGCTGGCTGTGTGTTATTCTTGAGTAAGAACCTTGTGAACAGAACAGGAAAATTTAAGATTTAGCAACAATTCACGATCAGAACCATTCAGTTTATGCTTATTTCCTGCTCAGTCCAGATTCTTCTCCGTCAGCTATGGTTGCCCCTTGGTCTCACCTCAGACAGGCCTAGATCCCAAGATCCTTGTTGTCACAGGCATGGCATGTTATAGATCAGCAGCAACAGCCTCTGTGTTCAGTGTCCCATGACCTCACTTGTTCCTTTTCAACATGGAGCTGGAAGTGTCAGCCCTGTGTAAGTATGTGCTGGCCTAAGAAAACAAGGCTGGGGGTGGGGAGACTGAGATGCATGTGGAAGGCATTGGCTCCACAGCCAGCACTTTACAGACACCGGCGTGAGGACCCCCAGTGGACTTGGTGCTGTGCTACGTGCCCAGGAGCTGGTAGCACAGGGCTGTGGCAGGGCTGTGAGCAAGGAAAGCAGTGCTTCATTCCACTCGGAAAGGAAGTTATGAAAACCCATGTCTGTTGCTGTACTTTAACAAGCAGATGCAATATCTGTGTGTCTAAACAGAGAAAAGGGCAATTTCGTTTGAGCCAAACTATTTTAAGATAAAGGAAAAACTTTCTCTTAGCTCATTACACACCACTCCCTACCTTGATCCTCATCACAAGCTCTGGGAGCCCAGGCCTCCCCACTAACTCAGCTCGGTGCCTGTCATGTTGCTGTCTGCTCTGGAAAGTCGCAGGAAGGGCTGATAAGGAGCTGAGGACAGAAATCTCAGCTCTTATCTCTCCCTCGCACACGGCTCAGTCCTTTTCCTGTCCTCAGACGGGACATAAACGATCATCTCCTGGCAGCCAGGACTTCAAACAGGATTGGGCTGGCCTCACTCTGGAGGAGCCAAGGAGGAGAAAGTGGGTTGCACTGTCTGCAGAGTTGTTGAGCACCACTGCAAGAGTGAGCTGCCTTCCTGGTGGGCACATGCAGCTTTTTCACAAGACCCGCCCTCTAGAAAGGCAAGCAGAACCAGGGAGAGTGAGGAGGGCCTGCCAGGCCCCCTGGGCTGTAGGTCAAGGGCTGCTTTGTTTGGTTAGAGCTTTGCCAGGACACAGGTTGGGCCTGAAAGGATTAGATTGAGTTCGGGTTTGTTGACAAGTCAAGCAGCTGTTTTTAAGAGCTTTCGTGATAATAAGAAATTGACACCCAGATGGCCTGCTTGGGGGAACAGAAGAGTGATAGACCAGCTTGTGTGCCTTCTGTTCACCTCCTGCTGGGAAGTGGCAGTGACATTCTCTCCTAGGTTTCAGTCCATGGCATCATAAAAATAGGGTAACAAGGAACCTTCCTTTGAGTTAGAGCATGGGAAAGGCTAGCAGAGAGGACATGCTCCTTGCATGGCCATCTGACGGGAGCAGGGGGGCTCGGCCATCACTGTCCTCCCTGCAGGCCACCCTTGAGTTTCTCCTCCCTTACCAGTCTCAGAGGGTGTCTTGAAGGATGGGTTTGCAACTTGAGACTTGGGTGTTGAGGGGTCAAGGATTGATATGTGCCACTACCTTTGGAAGAAGTGATTGGTTTACACAGTGTTGATGGACCACTGCATAAAGTTCAAAAGTTCAAACTGTATATACCTCAAAGTTGTATATATTATTTTATATTAAAGATCCAGATTTATTCTTGAGTGCCTGTTAGATACTTGTTGCTGAAGACTGCAGTAGTCTAGGCTGTCAAGCTTAGCTCTTGTTTTCCAGGTGTGTTCGTGGTGCTCCAGGGGTCCCAGGGGATTGTGGAAGGGAAGGGAGCTAGTCTACCTAAGAGACCAGCTCCGAGACACAGCAGGGGATTGTGGAAGGGAAGGGAGCTAGTCTACCTAAGAGACCAGCTTCGAGACAGCAGTCAGAATTTCAGTTCATTTTTAGAAACTTCTAAATGATTTTTTTCTGACACATTTACTCCTAAGGATGTATCTTTAAATGATTCTCTAGACTGGCTTCTGTGGAGTTTAAAAGAGTCTGTGAAGGTTATAACCTTAAATAATATATAAGTGAGAACGAGCTTGCGTCTTTTCAATTTTATTATCTTAAATTAACTTCCTTCTTTTGAATATAGCCCTGACTAATTGTTCCAGTAAATAAAAATGTTACACTCTACAAAGATCTTCCCTTTCAAGATCCCGCTCTCTAAAGACTCTGACATCTTAGTGAGTGCTAATACTTTGTCCTAATTTTAAAATATTTTAAAAACAATCTAACGTCTTTTTAAACTGCTTTGCTTTTCAGAAAAAGGTACCCAAATTGGAGTTGTCAAAATTCCAGAATGATTTTTTTTTCCTCCGAATCTCCTGTGGGAGGAGAAACTGGAAAGCTTAGCTTCTACACGGCTGTTAGTGGAAGCTGTGTGTCCTGCTTCTGGAGAAATTTGACCCAGAATTTAAAAAGACAGTCAATTTGGATTATTTTTAGATTTCATTCAAAGAATTGGTGCCTAGGTCGCATTGATCATTTCTGCTCTGAGGAGCCTCGTTTATCTTGTGGTGGCCAGTATGTGGTGGGATGATGCCATGTGAGCCACTGCAGCTTCCAAGCCTGAGGACCTTCCAGGGAAGCCGGAAGCTGCTCTATTCCTTCCTCTCTTTTCCCCAGCGGTGGCATGACTTGTCAGTGATTCTGACCGATGTCATCACTTGAAAAGTTGTTGCCATGGAGAGGGGTCCTTCTAAAACATGTTTATGTTGGCTTTTCCTAATGAGAAGTAGCTTAAGCAGCTGCCAGGCAAATGGAAAAAGAAGGAAAGAAAGGAATGCACAGCTTTGTTAACATTGGCATCCATGTGAGGAGCTTGACCTGCAGAAAGTAAGTTACTATGTGCTTCTACTCCTACCTCACGTAAGGTCGTTTGTCTGTGTATGAAGTCCAAGCAAAAACCCAGTGCCTAATCAGAAGAAACCTCTGTGTGTTCCCAGGATCATCTAGCATTCTCTTTCATGGAGGATCATGTCATTTTCCTGAAATACTATTGTCTGCTCTTTGAAAGCCAACAGTGACTTCTCTCCCATTTACAGGCCCAGTGAGGCCAACCTAGACTATATGAGATTTTATCCAAAAAGAAGAAAGTGAAGGAGGAAAGGGAAACAGGGATGCTTGAACACAGTACTGCAGTATCACAAAGTCTGATCCCATAGGCCACTATTAAAATGTCTGAAGTGCAGGTAGCATTTACAGTGTAGATTCACTGGACAAAGGATGATTCATGTGTTAGTCACATGGACAGCATTTCATTGCACTGACTCAGAATGGCAAGCAATTTACTAGAATTTTCCACTTAGTTTATATTCTGCCATTTTAGCAGAATGCCTAGACTAGGCATTGTATTAAAAACAAAGATTTATTCTCCTGCAACTACCTCCCGAAGGCTCTGCCTGCAAATAATCTTAACCTATGAGTTTCAGGGTTTAGCTTCCAACATGTAAATTTTTGGAGAATACATTCAAACCTCAACACCAAGAGAACCCAAGGATAAAGGATTGTGTGTGTGCACATGTGCATACATGCATGTGTGCATGTGTGTGTGTGTGTGTGTTGTATGTGTGTGCGCTCACACTGTGTGTTTGTGCATGCATGCGTGAGTGCGTGTCTGTTATTGAAAAGCATCTAGTATTCTCAAAAGTTGTTGGCACTATGGCCACAAAAGCAGCACTTTAAAATATCCACTAGGCAGGTATTTACTTAGTACCTCTGACAAGTACTTATGGAACTAAAGAGAATACATTTCCACAGACATTTTACTGAGGAAATTCAAGCTCTATGGACACTTGAAATTCATGTAATTTCACATGCTATGAAATATTTTTTCACCCTACCTCTAAGAAATGTGAAAATAAACCTACTCAGAGGGTGAACATGTAGGCCCACAGTAATGATTTCTCAGTCCTGTTTTAGGGGGCTCCTTCTTGGAATCTCTGCACAGCGGGCATCTTACAGGGACTGGGTTCTATATATCTTTGCACACATGTACACACATCATTCCTGTTGAGTTGCAACCTGAGTTCTCACTGCTTCACGTCAAAACTTATCTTCTACCAGTGAGGCTTTCGGTTATTGTGATTTCCCTATGTAGCATCAGTGTTGAAAGCGACTGTATCCTAGACCAATTCCCAGAGCTAGTAACAACTGAGATTTCATGTGTTTAGTCTAATCCCAAATGTAAGTGCTAGATGTCACCCCAAAAGTATAGGATTCTACGCTTGAACAAGCTCTTTGCTTGTGAGTCATTGCATGCACACTTTCCATTACATGGAAGCCACAAAGGGGATGGGGAAACCACAGAGGTGCCCCATAAACTTGGTGCCTTCTTCTAGCTGAGGCTTCAAACTGCTACCTCTCCGACCCTTTGATCGCAGGCCAGGGGCTGTGAGGGAACTTCATCTGCTGTTCAACCAACCTCCAAAGAGCTGTCCTCCTTGTGGCTTTCCTGGACTCTAGAAGCTCTTGCTGTCCACACCATCAAGAACAGTTAAGTCCAGATAAGCCATTGCAGTGTCCAGCTAGCTAATCCTGTAGAAAATGTGACAGTTCCCATACCACTTTGCTTTTTTCCCTTAGAAAGTGACAGTGGTAATGTGGGATAATGGATCACTGGGAGAAACTCTCAGGTCCTTTATCTTAAGTCTGTATATTGCTAAGGGTCATACTAGTTGGTAAACTGCGCTAGACAGAATTTTTGTTCCTTGCAAGCAGTGCTTATCAGAAGGCTGGGTTTTGATTGAAAGAATAGCTATGTCTGGATGGGAAGACATGGCTCTGCTCTGCAAACACTGGTCCCTTTTGCTTCCTGCCCTCCTACGCCCCTTGCTGACACCAACCTGTCCAACAGGCTTGTGGGTGGAGGCAGAAGCTCTTTCCCACCTCCGCATTCAGTTTACCTGATGCTTTGTTGAACATTCTCCGTATCTTTCTCATTAGAAAGTGTGCAGAGTACAAGTAGAATAAAAATGATCCCTGCCCTCAGGAAGCTTAGAATTTCCTTAAGATGATGTTTGCAAAGCAAGCAAAAAGTAAAAGCAACTAGTTGCTGATGTGGGTAGTAAACAAGGGGATAGTTCTTCAGGGTTAGGCTTGCGCAGGATTTTCAGAGAAGTCATAGTTACTTTTGTCTCATTGCTTGAATAAATTGCAGAAAAGGGGGGCAGCTTAAGGGAAGGTTTACAGGGGATACAACCATGTAGCAGGGAAGATGCATGGTAGAACAGGAAGTGGCTGGTCACACTGCCTCCTGGGTCAGGAAGCAGAGAGATAAATGTTTGTGCTTGGCCATTCTCCTTTTTATTAAATCTGGAACCCCCATCCAAAGATTAGCACCACCCACATTTAAAGTGGCTCCTCCCACCTCAGTCATCCTACTCTAGACGACCCTTCAGATATCCTTGAATATTTGTTTCTGTGGTGACTCTGGGTTCTGTCACTGAGGTGATACCTGTGGCTGTGATCGGGATCTAAAAGGAGGCTCTAAGTTCCTTGAGGGCTGAGATCATTTCTCGGGCCTGGAGTGTGTAATTGAATCAGTTTGTTCTGTCCCTCTGATGGAAGGTGTGAAGCCTGCATGCCATGCACCGGGTCTCAGCATTGCCTTTATGCTGCCACGGCACAGTCACGTCAGACCTGGTTTATCTGTCTGTAAGGAGCAGGTGCAGTTTCTGCCTCCCGGTGCTCACTACAACCTCATTTGGGTTTGTCAGAACTGTTGTGCTGGCGTGTCTAGAAAACATACAAAGTGTTCTGAGTCTCCAGACTGCTCTCTAGCCGAGCTTTTTTAACTTTCCACAGACTAATCCAGCACACGCTGGTGACAGACAGGCTGTTGTAGAGGCAAGAGTTAGTTCATCATAGACAATAGCAATGAAGCTGATAGCCTACTTGCCAAGTCTGTTGCCTTTGAGAGTCTGTTACCCTTGAGCTCTGGGTGTCTGCATTTTCTTATAGTGAGAAATCTCATTGGAGGATTACTATTGTACATGACTTCCGTGTCTTAACGTGCAAGTCAGAAAGCTTCCGTCCTCCTGTTGCTAAGATGAGCAGTGATGTGTGAAAAGGTTGATGAGTCAAAAGGTTTCCCTCTGACACCCACCCATCCCTGCACAGCAGTGTCTGGAGTACTCAGGCAATGTTAGTCCATCACATCGCCTCTAAACACCTGCCTAAGTCCCTTCTCTTGCTTTCCCTGCCCCCAAAGAAACTGATGATTCTTCTGAGGGTGTGAAGGAGAAACCCCTCTGGGGCATTTTCCTGACACTCCATCTCAGTGCACAGGCTTGTGTGGTATAAGAGCAGAGTTCTCTATAGCCCAGTAGAGATTTTATAGAGGCTCCTGAGCCACCGAGGCTCTAGACGGGTACCTGTTCTAGCAATGACAGCAGACTGGTGCGCAGACTTTTCAAGTCCAGGCTGCAGACGATGGTGACACGCACTTCCCGCCTTAGGAGATTGTGTCAGAGTCATCCTTCCTTTGCATCGCTGTCCTTTCTTTGATTGTTGTAAATGGGGTCTTCCTGCTGTATTTGTCACACACTGTGCACCCTCCAAGCACATGATTTACTGGTTGCTGATGAGGAAACCAAGTCAGAGAACTGAAGCCTGCTAACATGGAGTAGGCCACACTGCACATGCTAAGGTGTCAGACTTCCGCCCAACATGGTATTACAGACCTGTAACTTCAGCACTCAAGAGGCTGAGGCAGGAGGATTGTGAGTTGAAGGCCAGTCTGGGCTATGCAGCAAGGTTGAGGCCAGTCTGAGCAAGACCCAGTCTAAAGGGGAAAAATAAAAACAGCTTTTGTAAAGGAAATTCACATCCTAATTTGACAAATTACAAAACTCTTAAGCCCCACTTCAGGGCATTTAAAAATATATATATTATTTATGTGAATTGTAAACTAGATAATACAGGCTTTCCCGTTTTCTTTAAAATTGAGTGTTTGTTTTTTGTTTTTCTATATTAAGCTGCCACTTTGATTAACTTCTGCCCTCAGAACTGAACTTGGGCCTTTGTCATAGACTCTTCAGCAGCAGACATGCTTTAGTGTTGGGGTCCTTTGGGGAGAAAAAGTGACACAGCAGGGGAGTCTATAATGCTGGTCAGAAGTCAGGGTGCTCTGCACCCACAGCCTGGCATCAGATCCCACCCCCAGCATTCCTGTAGATGAGGTGCCTATGCTCCAAGTCTCACCTTGGGCCCCTGTGATGGAGAGTTTCTGCCCTCGTCATGCCATAGAGCCGCACTGATAGTGGCTACCCTCTTCAGTCCAGCTGGGTATGGGCCCCTTGGCTACAGTTTCCTCTGTGGCTCAGTATAAGAATCCCACAGAGATTTCTGCCCTTAAATTCTCAGCTCAGTAAAGTGGGGAGCCTGTCCGCGTGTGTTGTCGACTAATCCACAGCACATTATAGATTGGGTAGAAATGAGACCTTTGTCGACCTTGGGGAAAGCCAGTCATTAGGGGTTTTTTTTTTTTTAGCACACACTGTGTACTTAGCACCTCTAAACAAAGTGAGAAAACCAGAGGCTTTCTAACAAGAAACCTGCTTCATCAATATCTCAAAAACTCCAAAAATACAGAGAAAGTATGAGGCATTTGCAGTGGCCTCTGTGCAAATGTTTCTTTTTAATAGCAAATGAAATGGAAGGTGGGACCGTGTAGGGAGAGTGCTAGTTCTGTTGTCATCCCTCCCCTCTCCCCTGAGGCCTTCCTTCAGAAAGTCCCCATCTTAGAGGAGGGCAACTGTTTCTGGCCGTGTGCAGTTGTAAATGGCATGGCCCTGCAGAAAGCTGGAGATACACACAAGATACACACACACACCTTTTTCCTCCCTGGGCCCAGGAGAAAGTCTATATATATCTCCCTGTATTTATCTTTACTGCTGGTGAAGCTCAGGGCGTTAGAGTGGGACCTTAGAAATCCGCATTGCAACTCAGGTGCCAATCACTAGTTCCAGAAACCCCACTTTCCCACCACAACCTGCCCTTCGAGAACAAACCTTCAGGGGTACAAAGGATTAGTGCAATTTTCCAAGCTGTGGGTCCTCAAAAGGAACCTCAGAAGTAACCACGGGAATCTAGGCCCCCAGCTTCTTGCCTCTTCGTAGAAGGCAAAGCTTGGGGATTATTTTCCACCAAAGTTAAAATAGATTTGTGAGTGTCTACATAGTGCCATTTCTTCCAGGGCATTCTTACCTTTGCAGTAGTAGATAGTGTCCGGCTCTTCAGCCCTCCTAGGGCCCTACTTCAGGAGGACAGCGGCTCTGAAGTGCACTAAGCTGCCGTTCCCACTGCCTTGACTTGATCTGGTGGTTAAAGTGAGTTTGCTGGTTCTGGGAAGGCCTTTACCAGACACCAGCTGCTCTGCACAGAGCAGCTGCTGACACAGAGGGACCTTAGCACTCACCTTCACCTCCCTACTGGATTAGTATCAGATTAGTGGCTGAGATCTTTTTAAGAAAGATTTCCTGAACTCTTGAGCTTAAATCAAATGTTTGACAAAATTATTTGTTAGTCACTCCTCCGACTGTAGTATTTTATACAGAACCCAAAATTGTCGATTTATTTTCCTAGTTTTTAAAACACCACTATAAAACTAAGACATTCTCAAAGTTTACAATGTAATGAAAGTCATACTGGAGTGTGGTGGATTTTCTCTAAGGTGATATCATGCATTTAATGGAAATGCAAGAAGTCACAAATTGTTTCTAAGTGCCTTTTTGAAAAGGTAACTGTTTGCTTTGAAATTAGAACAGATTTGAAAATGTTTATTTTCTTATAAAGGTGTATATATTTATGTTTTATAGAACTAAGGTTATATTCAGTAGTGAAACTGGTTTCCAGTTGCCAGTGTAGAATGGGAGTCCGCCAGCCTATTAAATTAAAAGATAAATCTCCCATAGTGAGGGTGGCTCTCCCCACAGCTCTCCTCACAGGGACTTTGTCACTTCCCTCTGCCCTGCTGGCTCCTCATCCTCCCCACCATAGGAATTGCTTAGGACCATGCTTCCTGGGGATTAGAGACCCAGGAGATTGAGTCAGTGACTCAGAGATGGTCTATGTTTCCTAGTAACTAAGGATGATTAATGCTGGCAGCCCCCTCCTGCTGTTAAAGTACTGAGAATAGGAATTCTAAAGGTAGTAAGTAAAGGAGTGAGGAGCCATAGGCCACCCGGCCTGAACATTAGTCCCAGACCCACACAGGCGCAAAGGAGAGCAGCTCACGCCCGGCAGGCAGCCATCAATGAGACCTCTGTTACATTAGTGGGCTACCTTCCCAGTGCCCATGTCTGTGCATGGCTATGGGTGTGTGCCCTTACATGGGAGGCAAGATCTTTCTTGTCCATCAGCCTGGCATTGGCAAATACCAAAGCCTAAGAAGGTGTTTCATTCTGTCATGCAGAATTCCAGTCCTCACTCAACATTTGAGGAACAAAAAGACTAAGTGGCCTGGTTTTGGAGTCTTAAGACAGCTAATTTCTCTTTCTTTGAATATGAGCTGATAAGATTCCAGCAAAATTTGCTGACTGGCAGGTGTGTGTGTGTGTGCATCTACACATGTGAAATCACAGATGTGTTTGCTCTGGTTTCCTTCAATATGAGTCTGTGACAGTGGTTCTCAACCTATGGGTCATGACCCTTTTAGGGTCAAGCAATCCATTTGTGGGTTGCCTAAGACCCTCAGAAAACCAGATATCTACATTACAATTCACAACAGTAGATAATTACAGTTATGAGGTAGCAACGAAAATAATTTTATGGTTTTATCACCACAACATGAGAAACTGTATTAAAGGGTCGTAGCATTAGGAAGGTTGAGAACCGCTGTCTAAGAGAACAGAGATCAGTTTTCTCCACAATAGTTTTTTGAAGCAGGATCTCTCATTGGACGTAGGGCTTACTGACTCCATGATATGCCTGTCTCGGGTGTCCCATCTAGAATACAGGTGCACTCGGTTGTGCCTGGATCCTTAAATTGGCTCTAGCGACTGAACTAGGGTTCTCATGCTTGTGCAGCAAGCACTTAACAACTGAGTTGTTTTCCCAGCCACCCTGAGAGTATTTAAACTTCCCCACTTATCTCACTCGTGCTACATTTTATTGTTTAAATTTCAAAATTGACTGCATGATTTTGTTTTTGATCCTAGCGCTGGAGAACATGCAGCTGGTGTTGATTTGATAAGTACTGAAATTGGTGTCCTTTGATGAGAACTCTGAACTGCAGTGGCCACTCAAGGCCCAGTTGTAATTCAATAGAATATTGGTTCTGCTGGAATTTCAAACAGAGAACTAATTTCAGCTCCACTGAAGTTTTTGAGGGCTACTGTGTCAAGGAAATTCAGAGATCACTATGTGCTACTTGGTAATCGAGAGCTGCGCTAGCGGAGCATGACCAGCCTCCTTTACCCTGTACACGCGATGTCAGAGTTTCCAGATCAGCACAGAAGAACCTGCAGAATCATGAAGCTCTGGAACATACATGTCCCTGGTGTCTGCAGGAGACTGTGGGCTTAATCTTTATTTACAGTGGTGTTTCCTCAAAAGTCAGGCCACTTGCCAGATGAGGTCTGTCTGGCCTTCTCCCCACATGGTTCTCAATCAGTATCACCCCCTTGTTCTGGTGCCTGAGCGGCTCCATATGACTCTTTCTGGCTGCTGCCTGGGATAAATGAGCAATGCTAATCCCTTTTCACTCTTCTCTCCCAGGATGACTGCAGCACCTCCACTGCCGACGAGGTGGACGCCTCCATGACTTCGACCACAACCAGTGCCTTCACCATCCAGGAATATTTTGCCAAGAGGATGGAGCAGTTAAAGAACAAGCCCCAGGCCTTGACTCCAGAGCCTGACATTTCAGAGACTTCTGTTGAGTGGAAAAAGGGGAAGAAAAAATCCAAAGAGGCAGCAGGCACAGATGTGGAGAACTCTCCCCAGCACAAAATGAAGCAACATAAAAAGAAAAAGCATGTGGAAGCAGAGATGGCGCCTGTGGCCAAGAAGAGAGACCGAGCTGAGCTGCAGCCTGGATGCCCCAGTGGGGACGAGTGTTCCGATGCCTCTGTCGGAACTGCAGAAGATTGTCTGCAACCACCCGACAGCCAGGGTGATGCTCCAAAGTCCAAGAAGAGGAAAGCAAAGAAAAAGCTGCAAAGGCTAGAAGGGGTAGAAATAGACAAAGCACTCCTGAAAAAAAAGAAGAAGAAGAAGAAGGCTTCCAGATGACCTCTCGCTAGCCAGGGCCTCTGACCACTTGGCTGTTAGCACCCTGCAGGGCAAACGCTCTGGCCTGAAGTCAGAGCACAGTGAACCCCAGGCAACTCAGCATCTTCTAACGTGCCCACAGGTTGCCAGCTCTCACCTTCTAACCGTGTTTTCCCCAAGCCACCTTCCTGAGAGAACTGACTTGAACGTTCTAGATGACTTTTCAATAAGTAAAATAAATTTCAATAAACAAATAGATTCTTTCTTATACACTGAACCTTTCACATGAGTGTTTATTCACATCTGTACAAATACAGGTAGGTGTGTGTGTGTGTGTGTGTGTGTTCACTCTGGTTTCCTTTAGTCACTGACTGGTGCTTCCTTCTGAAGGACTTAGTCTAATTAAGGGATTAAGAGGCAGCGACTTGGATGCAGATGGCTCCTTTTGTTCTGCAGCCAGCCATACATTTCTGCCAAGTGGGAATTACATGACTGCATTCCCCGCTGTGGGTTTGCTGTGCTGTGCTTCAGTGTTGGTGGGTGGGTGGTTCTCTCTTCTGCAGAGTGCTGGCCACCAGGGATCCCAGCCACCACCACCACCACCCCCCCCGCCCCACAGTGACAGCACCAAGTGGAAACAGTGAGTTCTAGCTTTCATAGGTCACCAGGGGTTCCTGCACTGGGTGTAGAGTCAGACTTATTTTTGTCTCATGTTCCTTGAATGAATCCCCTGTGGTGGGCTTGTTTGTGTGTAATGACCAGGAGGTCCCCAGGAAGTTCAAAGAATAGAGAAACTAGGGTATGAAACCTTATCTCCTCTTGAGGACAGGCTCCACATTAGGACTGCCTGTGGAATGTCTTGCAAGTGTAGATATTTATGAGTAGACCATGACACCTTCTGAAATTGACATTTATACCCTGGCAATGCTGAGGCATGCATGGGCAGTCTGTATATAGAGAGCCCATATATGGTGGTAATGTTGACCTTGTCAATATTGGTTTAAGTTGATGAGGATGACTGACCTCTTCCTCAAGAGGGCACCAGATCTCATTACAGATGGCTGTGAACCACCATGCGGTTGCTGGGAATTGAACTCAGGACCTTTGGAAGAGCATTCAGTGCTCTAAACCGCTGACCCATCTCTCCAGCCTTCTAGGCATGCTCAAACCAGGTACCCACAATCCCTCCCCTTGCCACACATCCACATGCCTTCTAAGTGCCTCTATGAGCCAGCCAACTGCTAAGTATGGTGGGAGGGCCCTCAGCCTGCGTCCTCTCTACCACTTGCCTTCTTTCTCCTCTGTCTTCTTTCTACCTCTCCTTGTATGTCCAGTTCCCGGTTTTCCTGCTTGCTTCTCAGGCCCTGCCTCCTATCCTTCTGGGGCACTTTTGTGCCACTGGCCTTAGTTCCAGAGAACTATGGGGGCAGTTAGTGGTCAGGACCACCTCGGTAGACAATGCCCACGCTGTGGTGTTTTTGCCCTTGATTTTAATTTCTGAGGTCATGTGTGGGGAACTTGACCCCAGAGAGTCTTGAATTAGAAAAATCCACGGAGTCGATCTACTGTCTAAGAACACTGAACAGTCAGTGGCTTCGAAAGATAGCCAGCCTACCACCCTAAAGAGGATCCGGGTGGACTTGGGGCCTGAAGTAATCTCCAGTTTCATCAGGTCTCCCGGTGTTTAGAATCCCGAGCCAATAAAGCCCCAAAGGTTTTTAAAGTCACTTTTCCTCACAACTTCTTTGCTTGCCCCATCTTGTTTGTGAAACTGGAGACCCAGAAGGGAGCGCAGCTGCATGAAAGCTGAAGGTTTACCAGTGCATGTATTCGGACTTCTTTTGCCTTGTCTTGTACTGAATTTAAAGATTCGTTTACTAATTTACTCCTGTGAGTATGAGCGGTTTGCCTGCCATGTGTCCGTACACTATGTGCTCGCCTGGTGCCCTTAGGAAGTAAGAAAGAGGGTATCATATGCCCTAGAACTGGAGTTCTGGATGGTCGTACGCTGCCATGCATATGCTGGGGACCCAAAGGGGTTCTTTGCAAGATCAGTAAGTGCTCTTAACAGCTGAGCCATCTCTCCAGCCCCAGTAATTTCCTAGATTAGTAGAAAGGTGAGATTCAAGGGCTGGAGCTCCGTGATAGGGAGCTTGCCTGGCTCCATCCATAGTGAAGAGAAGAAAGAAGAGTGGGAAGGGAGATGGGAGAGAAGAGAGCGGGGTTGTTTGCAGGACTGGGTGCATATGAGATCCATTTAGGCAAACTGGAGAGATGAGTCCCCAGCAGCCCATGTTAGTGGCTTCAAGTCACCTTTTATAGAGGGCTATAGAAAGTGATTGTAGTTTTAATGGGCTCCTGGGTGCTTCTTACATAGTTTACGGTGGTGGGGATCAAGCATGGGACTATTTCTAGTAACTGCCAATCAACCATCTTAAGTAGAAAAAAGAATGTGCTAACCTAAGAGTTGTGTGTGACCATTGGCTTTGAAGGAGACAGAAGGCTTTCTCCAGAAGACTCACTTTTGGTGTTTTCCCCTAGTCCCTCAGACTGTTTCTCAGGTCGGACAGGAAATTAGAATAACAAGGTAAGTCCACAGGGAACTGCGTTTGATAGCCTGAATACTTGGAAAATCACCAGCACACGAGTCCCACCTTCGCCTGGAGTTACTACACTAGGTAAAAATACGTTAATTCTACATCCTTCGTTGCTTTCCTCAACAGCCTCGAGTCATTAGAGGAAATCCGAGTTCCCAGAAGAGCAGCCTTCTGAAGAGTTGCTCCCATGTTGTCTTGCAGGAATCTTTTCTATGAATCTTACTAGACGATTATTGTTAAGCGGAGTCTTATGTGCTGGGCCCTATTCCAAGCACTTTAAATAAATCAACTTGTTAAATTGTCATTCAGCCTTGTGAGGTAACCTCATTCCTGTCCCCTTTACAGAAGAGCCTTTTGTGATGGCTGGAGATTTATGCTGCCCTGAAGCCCCATGATGCCCCAGCACCCTCGCCACACCACCGTGGGGGCCCTTGGCTCTCAATCCCAGCTTCACCTGCTTTGTAGGCCCTTGTGCTGTATCGTTCCCATAGTTTGGTTATTTACTGGTGTGTGGGAAGCGACTGGCAAACACCAGAGATTTCCACAGCTAACCCACATTAGCTATACACGAGAATATGCTCTTGGGTGCATTCGAAACCCCCAGAGGGGCCTCCTTTCCTTCCATGTTGGCCCTGAATTTGTTGGGAACCCGACGATATGAACTTCTTTACAACCTGTGTTGAAGACTGTGGTTAAAAGGATCTTCTGCTTCGTAGGAAATAGTGATACTTTTGGAAGATAACACCCAAGCTGGCTTTTGTTTTCCTGCCCAGGCCATGCCTCCGTTTCTCTCCTCACCTGTCCCCTGAGTGGCAGGAGCAGGCCGAGACCTGTTTGCTCGAAAGAATCGGCACCAGAAGAGTTTGCCTGCAATCTCTCCCGGTGATCTCAGCTCTTGGATCAGCAAGCAGCGGCTGTATTTAGATTTGAGTAAGAACTTCCTCCCCACCCGCCACCCTGTTTATCTCTCTCAGCTTCTGCAGCCGCTGCAGTTTAGAGCCTGTTGTGCTGGCATGGAGCAGGAGAGGTCAGATCGGGTGCCCGGTGTGGTGTGTGCTTTCATGGCGTACCATTATTCATGAGCAAATTAGTACCATGTCCTAATAGAGGAGGTGACTAACCTTGCATCCAAGCACAGTCTATTTAGGAAATACTGAATATATTAGCATGACACACACAAACCCTCCTGGATCCGGCAGGAGGAGAAAAAGGCAGACAGGGACATTGTGTATAGAAGGGGAATGGAGAAAGCCGACTGAATCAGAGGTCCCGAAGTGGCGATGGTTGCAGCTGAGGACCAGCTAATGGACTGAGGGCCTGAGCTGAATTTTCATGTAAGGCTAAGTCACCATGTAAAGAAGCCTACAGTAAGTTCTTCTGAGGGATGGCCCTTGTAACTAATTACATCTGGAATTTTCCACACTGGATTTCCTTGGGAAAGTGAACACAGATGCCAAAAGGCAGCTATTGTAAGAATGTTTCTTGGTCACCACCTTCAGGCTTCAGGCTGCTCACGGTGGAAGAGCTGACCCACAAAAGTCTACCGACATCCCTGTCTGCCCGGCTTGTCCTTGAAAGTAGACCGGTAGATCCTGAGCTAATCCCACTGCACACGCCCAGGATCTAGCCTCCTCTTCCCCAGCCAAGGAGTGTATCATCCCGAGATCATCCATGTCAGTACTCCAGTTGGGCCAGGATCTTCAAGAAATTCTTTGCCAGCCCATTATTTCACCCGAACCTGGGAGCTGATGTGTTCTGAAATCTCCATGTCAACAGCATTTCTAGCTGATTAACTGATAGTCATTCTCCTTGTGTCCCTTCCCACATGGCAACAGGCATGGATTTTTTTGCCACCCGCCCTCTGGAGTTCATGTGAATGCCAGACCCCAGCTACCCTCCAGTGGCCATGCCGTAGCAACTCTGCTGAGGGGCAAGGATGAAAGGAGCAAGGGAGCCAGCCTACTCCACTCACTGCCAGAGATACCCCTTCAGTCGGAAGGGACCAAGCCAACCATTGAGGTGTCTGTTAAAATGTCCTACTCAGCTTTACAATGTGAAACATTTAGGGAATGAGTAATCTGGGAGACCATGGCCAAGAATGGCAAATATGTCCGGTTTCCTTCACCTCCCCTCCTTCGGCCATTCTGTAATGTCTGCCCCGGACTCCTCTCCACTCCTTGACTCTACCTGCCCTCCACTTGGAGGAGGAGAACTTCACACACCCTGAGTGTTGTGGGGCTTCTGTGCCCTTCTTCCCTCTCACTCTGTGGCGTTGCTCCTGATCTCTGTTGCTACTGCAACCTGGACAATTAATTCCTAGCTCTGTCTGCACCTCAGTGATGTCAAGCCTTTAGCCTACCTCTCCAGATGGCCTTTTCCAGCACCTTCAAAGCCTAGGGATCATCCAGGAGCTCTTGCTCATCTTTTATGGCTGCCCTCTGGACCTGCCGTTGTCATAGGAACCATTTGCACTCACAGATGTCAACTCCAGTATTGCGAGTTTTCATCTGCTCTCCCCCATCCTCCACCAATGTGCATGAAGCAGGCTGTCCTGAAACTCATAGCTCAGCACTTCCGCTGAACCCCTTTGTCTATGGGCACTTCCCAGCATGCATCTGGCATGCCTTTCCACTCTCAAATCTCTGGGACATTCTCCCCTGTGCTGGGCTCCCTAGCTCTGGCTCCCTGCCTTGTTTTGTCTGTCCCTCCAGCCCCACAGGACTTCACTTCTCTACCTACAAACCTCCACTGCTTCTGCAGCCGTTTCTGCCCCCAGACTCCACAGGTGGTCTTGTTGTGATATTTTGTTTGTGTTCGGACAAATAAAGCTTGCCTGGAGATCAGAGGGTGAAGCTAGCCACTAGTTAACCTTAGAGGTCTGGAGGTCTCTACAGAAGATAGGAAGTCATAAGTTGGACAGGGACAGGAGCTCAGCCCTTTTCAGTCTGAGGAGTCAGAGAGGTAAGAGGTGACTGTGACTGGTCCTTTACCCCAATATCTAACTTGGGGTTTTTATTATTAAGACTAATTAGGGTCACGCTTCACAGTCTCCTAGCCCCAGTGTTAGACTTCCACCCCCATCAAAATCCTCTTGTATTAAAGTTTGGGTCTTGCTTTCCCCGTTCTGTTCTGAAGGTGATCATCTGTGTCCCTGTGACACCCAGGATGATGCCTTTCACATAGTAAGTATAGGATTCTTTAAGATTTACACTTTTTTTAAACATTTATTTTTGTGTATGCATGTGGAAAGGTTGCAAGATAATTTTAGAGACTCGTTTCTTTCCCTCTACCATAAGGATCCCGAAGATGAAACGCAGGTCATCAGACTTGGTGGTAAGCACCCTTACCTGCTAAGACATCCCAACAGCCCAACTATTATAATATTTTGGCTTGTCTTTTGCAATGTTTGGGATTAAACCCAAGGCTTCATGCATGCTGGGTGAAGACTTTACTGCTGCAATATCTCTCTAGGCCAGGATTCTGCATAGAAAGCAAACAGATCACAACAAAACAAGAACCTGTGTACTGAAGATCAGAGGTCCATTACAGGAGGAAAGTGCCAGCCATAGCCACATCCTCCTTGAGGGTCCTTGAACGCAGCACATGTCGCCCAGAGGCATGTACATGTGACCACTGGCTGAGATCACACAATGTGTGGATGAAGTGGGCCTGTCCTGGAGAGCACAGCTTGGCACTCCGGCTGGGCCCCTCTGCCTATGGGCACTGCTTGCCAGCATCTGGCCTGCCTTTCCGTTCTCAAATCTCTGGGCCATTCTTCCCTGTGCCAGGGCTCCCTACCTCTGATTGGAGTCACTGCATGGAGGCCCTGAGCGACCACTGTGTGAAACTGTGAAAGTGAAGTCTGAGTCTCTGAGGAGACCCCAAGATGTTGGAGATCCATGCCAGAGCTGTAAGGCATCTGCCAAAGAGAGATGTGTACAGGAAGTGGAACCGGCCCCAAAGAGATATAAGCTGCCTACAGCAAAGCTGAGGGGCAAAGCCAGTTAAGCCCTTTGAAACTGAAGTCCCATGAGCATGGAGCTCCAGTATTTGGTGTCTGCCCTGATGGATTCCTGGCTTCCTTTGGTCCAGTGCTTCCTCTCTATGCTCTCCTTCCTCCCCTTTGGGAAGGGAATGTATGTTGGAACTATGTAATTTGTTTTTATTTTACATAGGTCACAGTTGAGAGATTGCCTGGAAAGGTGGATCTCTGTGAATTTGAGGCCAGTCTGGTCTACAGAGCTAGTTCCATGACAGCTAGGGCTGTTACACACACACACACACACACAGAGAGAGAGAGAGAGAGAGAGAGAGAGAGAGAGAGAGAGAGACAGACAGACAGACAGACAGAGACAGACAGAGAGAAAGAGAGAGAGACAGAGAGAGAGAGAGAGAGAGAGAGAGAGAGAGAGAGAGAGAGAGAGAGATTACCTTGAGTCTCAAAGGAGACGGGACTTTTAAACACTGTTGAGACTGTGAAAGACTATGTTTTGAAGTTGGACTAAATACATTTTGTATTATGATGAGGCCATGAGCCTATGGGGGCCAGGGAGTTGGCTGTGGTGGTTTAAAGAAGAAATGTTCCCCAGAGATTCCTGTGTTTGAACAGAGTTGGTGGTACTGCTTGGGGGGATGATGGAGCCTTTAGGCCCCAGAGCCTTGCTGGAGGAGGTGTGTTACTGGGGGTGGACATTGAGATTCTATAGCTTACTCCACCTCCAGTTTGCTCCCTTTGCTTCCTGTTGGCAGTTCAGATGTGATCTCTCAGCTTCCTGTTCCTGCTGCCATGTCTTCCCCACCACAATGAGACTTTTTGTTGTTGTTGTTGTTTGTTCTGGTTTTTTGAGACAGGGTTTCTCTGTGTAGCCCAGGCTGCCCTGGAACTCACGCTGTAGACCAGGCTCACCTTGAATTCAAAGGTCAGCCTGCCTCTGCCTCCTGAATGATGGGATTAAAGGTGTGTGCCACCACCGCTCAGCTTCTACGATAAAACTTTTATCCTTCTAGAACCGTAAGTCAAAATAAACACTTTCCTATATAAGTTGCTTTTGGTCATGGTATTTTTTACAGTAATAGAAAAGTAACTAATATATACCCAGTAAATGCAAGACCCACTTTTCCAATAAGGTCAGCCTTGTGAGTCATCTGACTGCTAGAACCTCATATGACTCCCCGCAAGCCTCTTTTCCACCAAGTCTCCTTTCTTTAGAGGCTGGCAGAGGGATTAAATGAAAGCGGGATCTAGCAAACTCCCTAAGAACTGGTACCTGAAGAGTTCTCTCCTCCTCCAAAGGAAGCCAAAGGAGAAAATGGAAAATAAGCAAGCACTTACTGTGTCAAGGACACAGGACACTGTCCAAAGCAAGAGTGAGTAATTTCCTGCGTGGATCCCACATCCACTCTGGACTCCGGGAGATATCAATATAGGTTCGCTTACTGTAACCACCACCCCTCCCTAGTGTGGGAAGTGGGTACTGGGGCAGCAGGGTGAGTGGGGGGGGGGCAGGGGCGCATGGGAAATCCTTACCTCACTCTTAAACGTTCTGTGAACTTAAGCCTACTCTAAGAAAGCCATCTTCAAAAATAGAAGCTCCTTGTATAAAGATGGGAGCGCAATCGCGAGTAAGGGCAGCGGCCCTGTTCTTGGCACGCATGGGTGGCCAAGGCCTGGAATGGGAGTTCTGTGCTAGGGTCATTAGCAGGGCTATGGAGCTCTCGGGCTCTGACGTTGATCGTGCAGGCCTGACAAGCTTAGGATGAGACACTGAAAGGCGCGGTCGGGTCATCCTGAAGCCAGCTGAGTCCCATGAAGGCTTAGGGCTGGCCACTGGAGGTGGTAACCTGTGAGCAGGCCCTGGGGCAGGGCTGGGAAGGGCTTACATTGACTCAGACTTCTCAGGTGACAGGCTTCGAGATCCTTCCCTTGCCAGGGACTCCAACTCGACTCAGAGGCAGCCCCGAGTCAAGCAAGTTGTTGCAATTTACCTGGGAGCGATTGCAAAACCCTGCCCTGCTGAGACAAGGTACAGCCCATCTGAGGGGAACAGGATGATGCTAAGTGAGCTGGAAGAGGGAGAGACACAGCTGGGGAGCTTCCAAACAGGATCCATCCACAGCTCCAGCCCTGACTCTAGAGTTCCTGCTTGCCTCACACCTAACCCATGAGTGCAAGGGCCACCCGTATCCAAAGTGGCAGGGGAGAGCCTACCACCCGGCATTTCCCTAGGTACTCACCCCCCGTTCTGATCATGAGAAAGCTTAGGATACTATGCTTCATGTTTCTGTTTTATTTTCATGTGTGGTCATGTGGTTGTGCGTGTGTATGTGATTCTTTTCCATTGCTGTCCAGCTTATTATTTAAAAGACTTATTTATTTGTGTGTCTGTGTGCACGTGTGTGTGTATACACCTGTGTGTGCGCGTGCATGCACACACTTCTTGTTCAGAGGCCAAAATAGAATGTCAGATATCCTTTATCACTCTCAGCCCGTTCCTTTGAGGCAGGGTCTCTCCTACCTTCTCGGCAAGGCAGAAAGCCATAAGCGTCAGTGAGCCTCCTGTCTCCCCTCCTCCTAGAAGCCCAAGTAACCAGTGTTGTCTGGTCTCTGTGTTTTCAGGGTTAGAACTCTTAACTACTGAGCCATCTCTCCAGCTCTCTGTCTGATAGTTAGAGACAGGGTCTCTTACAGAACCTGGAACCCATCAGTTCAGCTGGCCTGGCTGGCCTGTGGCCTCCCGAGCACTGGGGTTACAGATGTGCTGCCATTTGTTATGTGAGTGATGGGACTCCAAGCTCAGGGCCTCTTGATTGTGACTGAACTACCACCCCCCCACCCCCCCAGTCCCTCGCTTTTATCTTCCTCCCCTGAATCTAGGCCTGTATCGAGACAGTTGAGTTCCTTTGGGGATGGTAAAGTGTTGTCATACCGACACAGCTCAGTTCACAAGGAAGGGGAGAGGCACAGAACTCTGTGGGAAGATGCCAGCATAGGTGCTCACTTAACCATTCCACTAGGCTCCAGGCTATGACATTGGTAGGGACTGTGCACACAGCTGACAGACCTGGCCCCAACCCTCAGATGCTCACGGTTCAGTTAACTGGGTCACAGAAGTTGAGAGTTCTTCATTTCATGCATCCAAATTCAAGAGGAAGCTGTCAACCTTTAAAGATTTTGCAAGCCGGGGAGTGTTCATGTGCAGGGCAGCAAAACCTGTGTGGGTGCATAGGTAGGAGTCGTCGGCTGGTGCCAACCAGCCTCATGCTCCTATGAGGGAAGGTCAGAAATGGAGAACTTGCATTCCTCCAACAGAGCCAGGCTTTGGTGTGAACTTCCCTCATGGGTCCTGGATTTCAGAACTGCAGAAAACCTTGGAAATTCACCAGAGTAGTGCAAGTGGGGCCAACTATTTATTGCAACACCACTGAAGACAGGAGGAGAGGGACCAAATGGCTACCTATGAATGGCTTCCTGTGACTTCTCTGTACCCTTCTAGCTGGCTCTTCTCTCTCTCTCTCTCTCTCTCTCTCTCTCTCTCTCTCTCTCTCTCTCTCTCTCTCTCTCTGTATGTGCACACACTGAAGCACATATGTGTAGGCCAGAGAAGGAAGTCAGGTACCACTTTTGCTTATTGCTTTCTGATTTATTCCCTTGAGACAGAGTCTCTTGCTGAACAGAAATTTCCATTTCTTCTAGGCTGACTGACCAGAGAACTCCCAGAATCCAGCTGTCCCCACCCCATCCTCCCAGTGCTGTGGTTACAAGCATGTGCTACCATATTCAGATTTTTTGTCGGTGCAGGGGATTTGAACTCGGAGTCTCAAACTTGCTCAATAAACAGTCATATCCACTAAGCCAGCGCCCTAGCTCCTCTCTATCACCTGTGTTTGTCACAATACTGTGAAGGGTGCCTTAAGTTTCTCAATGACTACAGTTTCTGCCTTCTGCACCCCAGTGTTTGCCCAGGTCATGGTAGCCAGGAAGGACAGTCGACATGTCTCAGCACTTCCCTTATTGACTTGATGCTTTGTAAGTATTTTCTAATGCATCTTCATGGCACCCAGAGGTAGTTGTACCACTCTGATTCTGGATGTGGAAGGCAGGACACTGCTTGATTGACAGTTTCTCAAAAATCATTCAGCTAGCAAGTACTTAGACCAGGGGATCCAAAGTTGTCGCCATGTGGTCTGTGTTCTAGAGCCTCCCAGCTCTTCGCTAGATCATGCAATGTTGGCAAAGGGGGCTGGAGAGAAAGTTCAGTAGTGAAGAGAACTCGCTTCTCTTGCAGAGGATGAATGTTCTCTCTGTACCCCAGCACCCACATGATAGTTAACAACCAATTGTAACTCCAATTCTAGGGGGTCCAATGCTCTCTTCTTCCCTCCGTGGGCACTGCACACATGTGGTGCACCTGCATATATGCAAGCAAGCACTCATACAATACACATTATTTAAGTTTTTGGAAAGCATTACCATAACTTTCTTTGCAGTCCCACTTCTTAATTTTATATGGGATTTGAGAGAACTTCATTGAGATAAATATACATCTAAATAAATGAATAAGAATATATACAGATGTACATTAATTCAAATAGATGCATCTACTTTAATGAATAGGCAATATATGCAAATATAATAAATGGATGCATTGATGAATGTACAATGTATACAGATGTATGTTAATTAAAACAGCTATGTCTACATTAATGAATATAAAATATAGAAATATGAGTTACAGCACACATGGACGGAGGCCGTAAAAGAGTAGAGTCTTGTGTGTGTGACTGATGTCAGAACAGTCTATGGTAGAGTACCTTAACTTTACAATGATATATTTAATCCCCACATAATCATAAGGAAAGAAAAAGATCCATACAGAGAAATGAGAAGGAGGTCAGCACAGGTCCTTATACAGAGTCAGCTGCTCACGAAGGCCACCAAGCTGTGTCCTCGGCTCTCTTCCACATGTTAATGTGAGTCAGGGTCTCACTAAATGGCACAGCCGGGATTATAGGTCTCCATCACCAGACTTGGCTCAGATTTCTTTTGAATAATACCAGTATGCTATCCTATTCTCTATCCCTTTGCCTTTTCTTTTTTTCTGTTCTTTTTCTTTTTATGAATGCTTCTGTCATATTTTAATTGCTGTAAAGGACAGAGCGAGGGGAACAAAACACTGAAACTATAGGTTTCTATGGAAAAGTCAGGCAGAACTTAAAGTTTCTGTTGAAAAATCAGCTGTTGCTGGGGTGGGTGCAGGGAGCGCCTTTCCACATGACTTGGCCTTTCTCTCTCACAGTTTCTGTTTCTCAGTACACCTTCTTTGTTCTGTGTGTTCAGTGTTTTAGCAATGATACGCAGTGGGAAGTTTCTTTCCTTTCTTGGTGTCCTGTATGCCTCTTGTACACAAATGGGCCTCTTCTCCCTGGATTTGTGAAGTTTTCTATGACTGTATTAAAAATGTCTGCTGTGCCTGTTAGTTTTTTAGCCGGTGTTGACGGCCTCTCGTCCAGTGTGCGCTTCAATCACTGACCTTGGACACGGTCATCATAGAGCTAATTATGTGCGCCGTGTCTGCTGTCATTTTCCTTTCTTCTTTGTTTCCTCTCTTTCCCACCGTATAGCTCCATCCAACGTTCTTTTTAAGTCCATTTCCTCCTTTCCTTGCGTATTATTAGGATATTAATACTTTACCTGATTAGTCGTTGCCCCTAGGGTTGACAATATACATTTGACAACTAATTCAAGCCTGCTTTCAAATGGCACTGCCCAGCATCGTAGATGGCACAAATGTGTGGTAACAGAGGGCCACAGCGTCTCGCTCATGTCTCTTTCCTCTCTTCCATTTATTTTGCTTACCTATTCATGATAATGACTGAATACATTGCTGTTTGTATTAAAGAATCATAAAAATAATGAATTGGGTTTTTTTATTTTGTTTTGTTTTGTTTTGTTTGCTAGAGCTGTAATTCAATGGCACAATACTCAGAGCATTTGCCTAACGCACCCAAGTCCCTGGGTTCAGTCTCTTCAGGCTATACACAAAAAGTATTTTGACTCTTTTATATAGATCCAAATTGCTGACCTATGGAATTTTACTTCTCTGAACAACATCTTTTAATAAAGATGTCTTTGTGTGTGTGTATGTGTGTGTCTGTGTGTGTCTGTGTCTGTGTGTGTGCATGTGTGTGTGCTCATGCAGAAGAGCACATATGCATGTGTGTGCTGGTGCCCCAGGAGACCAGAAGAAGGCTAGGATTCCCTGGATCTGGAGGCACAGTAGGTGGTTGTGAGCCACAGGGTGTGGAACTGGAAAATCTTCAAGGGCAGCAATCACTCTCGACACTAAGCCTGAGCATCTCCAGACCCTGAAGAACTTGAAAAACAAAACAAAATATTTCTTTTAGGGTAGGCAACAACCAATTTTTGTTTATCAAAAAAGTTTCTTCTCTCTCTCTCTCTCTCTCTCTCTCTCTCTCTCTCTCTCTCTCTCTCTTTCTCTCTCTCCCTCCCTCCCCCCTCTTTTTTTCCCTTCCTCCCTCCCTCCTTTCCTTTCTTTCTTGTGTGCTTGAAAGAGAATTGTGAATTGGTGGGTTTTGTTGTTTGATTGGATTTTGGACAGGGGTGTGGGTATTTGGTTTTGGTTTTGTGTTTTTTAATTTCAACACTGAAATATTTCCTTCTGTTGTCTCCTTGCTCATGTAGATTCTGGAGAGACCCAGGGGACCTGCCCTCCTCCTCCTGTGATGAGATGGTCCTCAGCTACTTTCATGATTTTTAACCTGTGTTTGGCTTTCTGCAGGTCATTGCCGTTTCCCTCTGTTGATCTGATCTTTTCTGGGTTCCTGGATATTTGACTTGGGATGTTAATGCACATCATTGCCTCCAGTCTCCCCCCCCCCATCTCCCTCTGCTGTCCCCATTGTGTGTGCCTCACCTGTTGCTGTCCCCCAGCCCTGGACATCCTCGCTCATTTCCCCTCTCCTACAGTTTAGAGAACTTCTACGACACACTTTCAAGACCATTGATTCTCAGCCTGACTGTGTCCATCTAGCCTGCCAACTGCTGACATGCTCATCTATGTTTTTCCTTTTTAACTTTTTATTAGAAATGCTATTTTTTCTGCTAATGTTGCTCTCTGATATTAAATGCTATTTGTGTTTTCTTAGCATTATAATGACAGACATTTTAATTCCCTGCTCTTATAATTCCAGTACCTTTGCCCTACCTGAGTTTGACTCTCCTGCCTGTTCTACCTCTTTAAGTGTTTCTTTATTATATTGCATGGCAGCATGAGTCAAAATTTCCAATCTCTCCATTTAATCTAAGGCTTCATTTTTAAGACATTTTTCTATGGATTGTTTAGTTGGATTTTGCTGCTTTTTTTTCTTTAAGACAGGGTTTCTCTGTGTAGCCCTGGCTGTCCTGGAACTTGCTCTGTGGACCAGGCTAGCCTCGAACTCAGAGATCCATTTGCCTCTGCCTCCAAAGTGCTGGGATTAAAGGCATGCACCACTACTGCCCGGCCTGGGGTTTTTTTCCCCCATAAATATTTTGCATGATCATGGTGTGACTGTATTTTAGCCTAACATCTTACTGTTTTGATATATCTAACCTGCTTTAGTTTTTAAATTAAATTAAGTATGTGTGCATGTGTGTATGTATATGTGTGTGATATATGTGTATGACAGTTCAGGCACACGCTTACCACAGAGTGCATGTGGTATTGTGTAACATGAAGGCCGGCTTCTTGGGGTTTATGTCCTGCCCAGTTCCCTACAGCCAGCAAGCCCCAAAGAAAATCACACAGAGATCTCCATAAGTTATAAAACTGATTGCCCCATTATCTCAGGCTACTTATTAGCTCTTGTAGCTTATATTAACCCATGATTCTTATCTATGTTAGCCACATGACTTGGTATCTTTCACAGCGGGGCAGCTCACATCTTACTTCTTCTGTGATCTGGGCAGAACTGCAGAGGGAGCTTCCTGCTTGCCAGAATACTCTTGTTCTCATTGCCCTGCCTCTACTTCCCGTCTTGTTGATCCGCCTATACTTCCTGCCTGGCCAATCAGTATTTATTTAAAACATGATTGACAGAATACAGACAGTTCTCCCTCACCAGTATTGAAGGAGTCAGTGGTTCTCTCCTTCTACACCAGGTTCTAGGAATTGAATTCAGGCCATCAGGCTTTCATAACAAATGCTTTTTATCAAATACTTTTTATTTGCTGAGTCCTCTCACCAGTCCTTGGGCTTTTGTTGTTGTCATTGTTGTTGTTTGCTTGCATGCTTATTTCTCATTTTTGTTTCCTGTACTTGATCAATTAGGACCATCACTTTTTATTATTCAGTGTTTTATACATTAATTGCCTATCATTTTTTAAAAGCCATTGCTATAGAGTTTACAGTCTACATCTCTGATCACAGCCTCCTCTGAAACAAAATCATATATTACATACATATAACATTCAAGAGTCTCATAGTCATGTGAACACCCCTTGCCCTCTTTTTTGTCTTTGTGATGTTGTTATTATATTATATCATTTTACTTATATATTGTTTGGAATTCCATATGTAGTGTGGGACAATGGTCTGTATTCTGTCAATTATATTTTAAGTTGGCCAGTAGCCAGGAAGGGAGTATAGATGGGACAACCAGACAAGAAGTAGAGGCAGGTCAAAGAGAACAGGAGAATTCTGGGAAGAAGGAAGTCCTAGACTGCAGTCCTGACCCAGTCACAGAAGAAGCAAGATGTGACTGCCTCACCAAATATGGTACTGAGCCATGTGGCTAGCATAGACAAGAATAATGGGCTAATATAAGTTATAAGAGTTAATAAGAAGCCTTAGCTAATGGGCCAATCAGTTTATAACTAATGTAGACCTCTGTGTGATTTCTTTGGAACTTGATGATTGTGGGAACTGGGCAGGAAAGAAAACCCAGTCAACACATAGGAAGTTGGGAGGTTTAGAAAACAATGATTTTCCAATGATATTTTATCTTTGTCAACATATTAATTGCCATTCTTTTCTGTTGATTCAGAAGTCTGTGTGGCACTGCAATTCTTTTCCTGAAAGACTAATTTTCTTCAACATTTAATGCAGTGTTTGCCTGCTGATTGTTCAATGAACTTTCGTATCTTGAAAAGCCTTCATTTTAAAAGATAGTTTTACTGAGTGCTCTGGATTGGATATGTCAGGTCCTCCAAAGATTTATGTTCTGGAAGCTTGGTCTTTAGTGTAAAGCATGGGGAGGCGGTAGGAAGCAATTAGATCATAGGAACATTTGTCTCGTGGGAGTGGGTTAGGATTCAGGAGCCCGGGTGAATTACAACAAGAAGGATCCAGTATGAGAAGAGGTCACCCACATGTCTTGTTTCTTTTGAATCTGACACTCATCACTGTGTGTGTACCATTGCCATGAAATGCCCTCTGCCATTGGATGTCCTCTGCCATAGGCTATCATCCTCTGCTGTGGGACATCATCTGTCATGGGATGTCCTTTGCCTCAGGGTATCATCTGCCTTGGGATGTCCTCTGCCATGGGACATCATCTGTCACAGGATGTCCTCTGCCATGGAACAGCCCCTTGGATGGTACCTCTTCTATCATAGGATGCCCTCTGCTATGGGATGTTATCTGCCATGCGACATCATTTGCCATTGGTTATCGTCTGACACAGGGATGTCCTCTGCCATGGAATAGCATGGACTGGGGCTCCTGTCAGAGGTGGCTGTCCAAGCTTAGATTCTTCTGCTTTCAAAACCATGAGTCAAAACAAATTTCTTCATAAAGTACCCAATAGTTGTTGACTGAGGTTTTCTGTCCCACCCAGTCCTGCAGCCGTTAAGTCCCAAAGAATCACACAGAGGTCTTCATTAATTATAAACTGATTGGCCTAGTAGGTCAGACTTCTTATTAACTAATCATTACAACTTATATTAGCCCATAATTCTTGTTTGAGTTAGCCATGTGGCTTGGTACCTTTTTTTGGCAAGGCAGTCACATCTTGCTTCTTCTGTGGCTGGGTAGTGACTGCAGACCAAGCTTTCTTCTTCCCAGAATTCTCCTGTTCTTGTCGCCCTGCCTCTACTTCCTGCCTGGTTGTACCACCTATACTTCCTGCCTGGATACTGGCCAATCAGCATTTTATTAAAATACAATTGACAGGGCACAAACCATAGCAAATATGTCCCACAGCAAATAGTTGGTATATAATTTGAGAAGTCTGGGTTTGGGTTTTTGTAAAAACCGTTACTCCTTTGCTTTCTGAATTACATCATTTCTATCACAAGGCTTTACTTTGTACACATGGTTTCCTTTTTCTTCTCAGTGCTTTTTAAGATTTCCAGATACTAACAACTCAAAGAGATGTCTCAGCGGGTAAGAAAGAACCTCTGTTTACCATACAAGCATGAGGACTCAAGTTCAAATTCTCAGCACCCACTGAAAAAGTGGTGAATAACCACACATCTTAGCCTGTAACCCTGACACTGGGTTGCAGCACCATGGAGCAGGGAGACAGGAGGATAGCTGAAGCCCACTGGCCACCAGCCACACTCCACACTCAGTGAGAGGCCCTGTCTCAAGGGAATACAGTGGGGAGTGAGAGCGCAGGGCACCCATCATCCTCCTCAACCTCCACACATGCATAGGCGACGAACACCGCCCACCACACACACACACACACACACACACACACACACACAGAGAAAACAAATTCATTACTATTAAAATTATCAGTATCAGAGACCTGGTTAGGTGTGTCCAATGTTGTATCTTTGCATCTCCTCTGGTTTGGGATCTTGGGTCTTTTGGAATTGTGTGTTTATGGCTTCTGTTAAATATGGAAACTCTCTGGCCCTTATTCCCCTAGACCTGTTTTCTAGCCCCTCCCCTTCCTGAGATGGGGCCTTGTTTATGTTCCACACTCGGTGTTGCCTCATAGGTTGCTGCTCTTGTTTGCAACCAGTTTTTTCTCTGCTTTTCCCTTAGGAGAGTCCGCGTTGACACACCCCAAGTTTGCTGTCATTTCTTCCTGTGGCGTCCAACCAACTGCTGTTCCTATACCGTGTAGTTTGTATTTTGCACCTTGTCTTTGGCCGCTTTCTGGTTTTGATTTGGGTCTGTTGGAGACGGTCTCTTCTCTCTTCCCAGTCTCGCTTTCCTCCTGGAGTGTGTTTTTAAAAAGCTCTTCTCCTGTTATCTGTCTCATCGGGCCTGTCATTTCTGGTTGTTTCTATTGATTGATGCTTTTCCTGACTATAGGTTGTGTGTTGTTGTTTTCATCCCTCAGGCTACTTGGGTGTCTTAGGAGGCCTTTCTAGTCTGCCTGGTGAGAACAAAATCTTTCTGTCCCTGTGAGAGCTCAGAAGACCAACATCTGTCCTTCGCCAGTGCTCTCTCCACAGACTCAGCATTCACACACACACACACACACACATACACACACACACACACATGCATGGATGCATGTACACATGCACATACATGCAGCAGTTCTCTGTGGGCACTCCCAAAGAACTTCAGGTTCCCCCCACCCCCCACTCCTACCCCCAGCCTCAGTCAGCCTCCTTCCTTGGCTTTGTCCTTCCTGAGCTGGGAACTATCTCCTCAGCTCACTGAGTCCCCTGATATCTGTGGGTTTCCAGGTCTCTCTGGCTGCAGCTAGAAACCTCGGTAGCACACAGGGTCCCCTACCACCACCACTAGGAGTGTTCCTTCCAGCAGCCTGTGCTCTGATGTTTCTTTTCCAGCTTTGTAGGCATGTGAGGCAGGGGTATAGCTCTGATCCTCCAATCTCCACCATGGGCAGAAGGGGGGTTCTATTATTACAGAGGATGATGTTTGATTGGATCCAGTCTCATTGCATTCAGCCCTGCATCCTGTGGAGAACTTGATAGTGGCCAGGCGTCTGGAAGAGGGCCTTAGACTGAGTCTCTTCCCCATTCAGCCATTTGCTGGCACTTCTCCCCAGCAGCCTCATGGTCAGCTACAGAACTGCAGTCATAGCGGACCTCCCCAGCTGACAGCCAAGGGTGTTTGCAGATGGGATGGGATGGATGTGCCTTAAACGTGTATTCGCATGCAGAAATAAGACCGTGGCCTGTGCCTCGTAAAGATTATATTTAGTGGACCCAGGTCAGGTGAGCAGGGTGACTCCAGTCCAAAGGCAACCAACACAGGGCCAAGAGGCCATGTTGAACTCCTGCCTTTAAGTTTTTCTCAAAGTGCCCTCAAAAGCCCCCTCAAAAAAGAAACCCTGTAAATTTCAGTTCCAAATACAGGCCTGTGCCTCCCTCAGCTCTTTCCAAACACAACTTTAACCACCTGGCCCCTTCCGATTGCTCTCTGGGTCTGAGCACAAATTATACCTCATATCCTTTACGTTAAATTGGAATTGCTGTTCTCTTTGGAACCCCCTTTAAAGGCACAACCCTGGGTAGCATTGCCATTAAATGTGTGTGGAAGGCCGATGCGAAGAGGAGGAAGGGACACTCCTTTGCCTCCATGTTGCCCTTGGGATTGGGAAGCAGCTCGGGTGTCACAGTACTGCTCTTTGGGCTGTCAGTCTTTGGAGTTCTTACTTCTGCCCTCACACGACACTAAAGAGTCATAGCGTCCATCTGTAATTCTTTGACACACCCTTTGGAGACTTAGGGTCCATGTTCCCTTTCCTAAATCTGGTCAGACTTATAACAGCTTCAGCTGATAGAAGGTTGGTCAGGAAGGTGATGTCAGGTGCCTTCTGAGCCTGTCAGCAAAGGCCATGAAGCTTGTGCGTTTGTGTGGGGGTACGCTCATTCCTGGATACTGAACTGGTATGCAAGCAGTACCATCTGCTCTGAAGCCATGCTGGAAGGAAAGCAACACCGTGAGGAGAATCTACACACAGACACTCTGGTCAGCAGCTCTAGCCTACCTTGCTCAGAAACAAGCTCTAGTGCTAAACATGTAAGCAAAGACGCTGCCATGGGCACCATCGCTTCACTGTGCTGTGTTCAGAGGCAGAAAGCGGGAGCATGCACCTTCCAAAGGCCCTGCTGGCCCCAGCAGAATTGTGGAGCAAATGGTTCCAGGACCAATTTAGACAAGTGATGTAAGCAGACATGTTGAACAACGGACACATTTCCCATGGAGTCTATCTGTAAAAGGTCCCTCTAAGACAGCCACGAAGTCAGCTTTCTGAATATGGATCTGGGAGCTACAGAATAACCCCGCACACAGAAAATATGGTATAAATAGGATTCAAGCAGCTCCTTAGTTTGCTCTGAGTAAATACAGCAGTGGGAGGCAAGGCCACTGGGGGAATCCTCTTGTTCTCCACATGGCCCATCCATTGTTCGCTGTTTCCTCCCACCTTCCTCTTCTGCTGGTCCAGTGTGCACTATATACAAATTATTCTTTTAGGTCCTAGAGTTTCAAAGATGGATGCATATTAATTATGCTTTCCACTTGCTTCATACAGATGCTTTAAGTCCTAGAGCTTTGCCAACCCTGGAGCGCTGGCCCTTCACAGTTAGCAACTTCCTAGTGCTAGCTGCCCTGTGACATCCCTTCCCTAGGCAAACCATGCCTGAGCCCACCTTAGTCACCTCCTTTGTGAGCTTCCACACTCCAAGTCACTCTCCACCGGTCCTTATTACCTGAGGACCAGGTGCCACACAGTTAGGGACAGTTCCGCATGCCCAGAGCCTGCTGGCCCCATTCCTACTAGCCAACCCTAGAGCCTGCACTTCCCCTACCTGTTCTGCTGGTGGTGAAGTCTCTTGCCCACAGCTAGCCCATTCTTCCTTTGCCTCTTGTACAACCAAAGGCCTCCCCTGGGTTCCTTCTGATAAAATGTCCCCCTCGCCCTGACAACTAAGGATGGAAAGCTGCTTTCTCCACTGCAGTGTGCTCCAGATCTTTTGGTTTTACTATAGCTTGAATGTTTTAGTAGCTGTTTTCTTTAAACACGTGTGTGTGTGTGTGTGTGTGTGTGTGTGTGTGTGTGTGTGTGTGTTCTCTTCTTCCATCTTGTGGGCTCCAGGAATCAAACTCAGGTTATCAGGCTTGGTAGCCACGGAATAAGAGACCTTATTTTGTGAGAACATGCCATTTCACGATGTGGCTGGGGCAGGCAACTAAAAACAGCAGGATTGGGAACATTACACTTCCTACTCTGAACACCAAGGTGTGGTCACGGTGGGAAACAGTCAGGATGCCCCCCCCTTTTCTGCAGATATGATGTACCTCAATTAAAAAAACAGAGCACAAAGTAATAGCAATTTTGAGTCCACCCATTAAGGCAACTGTGTAAGCTAAACAAACAAGAGGCAGCCTCAGCTCTCACACTGGAGTTGCTGGCGGCTGACAGAGCTCTGAGATGAGATCTCTATCGGGCTGTCTCGCCACCACTGTCATCATTAGCCTGACACTCCCCACAAAGGACTCGGATGTGTACCTAAGCAAACACTGATCTTCCCTGCTGTGTTATCACTGCACAGCTTTTGCTCACTTTCACTCTCTCTAGGCATTTTGAAAAAGAGAGGATGAAGAATGTATGTCCTTGACCCAACCTTTTAGTTTTCTTTGATTTCTCTCTCTCTCTCTCTCTCTCTCTCTCTCTCTCTCTCTCTCTCTCTCTCTCTATCTCTATCTCTGCAGAGTTTCAATCCAGGCTAATCTTGAACTCACTGAAGCTGACCTTGAATTCTTCATCCTTCTGCCTCTGCCTTCGGAATTCTAGAATTACAGGCATGAGCCACTACACCCGGCTGAGTTGCTAATTTATGTATCAGAATCCAAGGGTGTAGTTGTAACCAACTAAGTCCAGCGTGTCCAAGCAGCCGTGTGGCAGCATGCTGCCTTCAGGGAGAACTAACCAGAGTGTAAGGAAGCAAGTTCAGATTGAAAACATGTTGCCTGTCGGGGTCTTTGCTGATGCTCTGAGAGCTGCCTGTAGAATGTGCAGAACAAGGGTCTTCATTTCAGGCATCCTGGAGATCCTTCATCCGGACCTGGCTGCAACCAATAGATTGGCAAGCTTATTAAGATTTCCATCACCAGCAGTGGCCAGTTGGATGTAACTTCTAAAGCCCAGGCAGTATTTCTCCTGCTGGGCCGTCTCCTAGAATCTCCTGGGAGGCAAGACTAGTCAGACAAACAACAGGCGGTTACTTTACTTTGTGGGGCGGGGTGGGGGTGCCATAGGAACCAGGGGTGTGTGATCTTGAGAACTTTAAGAAAACATGGCTTTGATATTCTAGTACTGTAATTTAATCCACTATTCCAGAAGAGTCTGCAGTTATCAAGAGTCTATTTAATTCACACCCAGGAACAATATAGGCTGAGAACAATTCCTTTCATGTAGAGGACCTTTGATGGTGTGACTTGTGAGACTCTGGAAAGGTGCCCTTGTGTTCTGCCTGCTCCAGTCTGCTCAGTTAAGCCCATGGGGACATCGCAGGTCCTAGCTGTTAGTTGTCATCTCAAAAATTATTCTAAATTAGAAACCTCAATGACTTTATATTCAGTAGCTTTTTTTTAAAAATTTATTTATTTTGTGTACACAGTGTTCAGCTTCCTTGTATGCCTGCAGGCCAGAAGAGGGCACCAGATCTCATTACAGATGGTTGTGAGCCACCCTGTGGTTGCTGGGAATTGAACTCAGGACCTCCAGAAGATCAGCCAGTGCTCTTAACCTCTGAGCTATCTCCCCAGCCCTAGTCAGTAGCTTTGAAAAGATTTCTGTGGGTTAAAAAAGAGTAATTCGTGGGCAAACACAAAGAGAGGGGGGCTGCTAACTGAACCACTTACAGGTGAGGAGTCCATTGAGGGGAGTGGGGAAAAGTACAGGGGGGAGGGGAAGGGAGGGAATGGGGAAAGGAAGAGGGAAGACAGGAAAATGGAGGGAGGGAAAAGAACAAGTAGAATTCACCTGAGATGATCTGCAAGCCCAGTGAGTTGATAGAACTGGGCTAGCTTTAGCTGCTCTAGGCTCATTTGAATACAGTGTCCAGGACAAGTCTTGATCTCTAGATGAGACAGTTGAGAAAAGTTCTGTGGGAACTTCCTGAAGTTAGAAAGCTTAGGGGAAGGGGTAAGAAGGGTGAGTCACAGAGGCTGGTTTCCCAGAACATATGAGAACAAGGGAACAAGTGACCCCCGGAGAGCAGGTGAGGGGCTTGGGGGGGCAGTCTACTTTATTCCTGACTGTCCTCATCTGGGGAGCGGCCCCGTGCTAAGCTCGCAGTAGACTTCACAGAGGTGGTATGGAAGCTGAATAGAGCAAGCCAATAGCAGGCAGCTTGTAGATTGTTGATCAGATCCGGAAGGATCTGGGTAAACAAAGATGGTGAGGAGCAAGTTCCATCTCCAGCCTAGGTCAAGGGGCAAACAGCAAGAAACATTTGCTTTAAGTGACTGCAGGCGCAACTGCCAGCATCCAAAGATCTGCCTCTCCTGGGCTGAGAAGGCTGCTATGCTTGGTGGCCCTCTGTACCTGCACCTCATAGCTGCTGCTGCTACTGCTGCCGCCAGCGCCTTGGTGAAATGGGAGCCTGCAAGCAGGCTCCAATCCTTCTCCTTGTCCCTCTCCCTCTCTCCAGACCCCTAGAGGCCATGGATAAATCTCCTTAAGGAGAGAATTTTAAAGGCCTGACTCTTGAAAACGTTTAGATGTTCACCTAATTGTTATTTTTCTATTGCTTCACAGTTGATTAATGTGTATTTGAGGGTTTCTGTTTCAGGTTATGTCTTTCCTGAAAAACTACAGAACAGAAAAGAGAGGGATGGAGGAAAAAGGAAAGAGGGGGAGGGGAGAAGAAGGGAGAGACAGAAGAGAGAAGGGGGAAAGTGGAAACCCTAAGTTACTCAAAAGATGAGCAGAGAAAGGGGTTATCCCAGGTAGCCTGTGTGAGTTGGCTCTGACTTTGTGGAGATAAATTTGCTGCATGGTCCACACATGGTTCCAGTGTCCTGGTCACCTCTCAGGTACCCGCATATGCAGCTCTGCTGTCCTGAATCGGTGGAGTCAGGGAGGTCTTGTAGGGGTCTGGAGTGACCAGCCACGGAACCAACACATGGACACAGTCCTGGGTCAGCACTGGCGACAGCAGGTATCTGGATGCCTGGGCGGGCTCCAGTCCTTGTATCTGCTGTAGCTCAGAGGGCTTTTGACTCTCAGGGACTGAGCCAAACTCTGCAAGGCTACAGGGTCACTCCTTTGGCGTCTCCCCTGCCCCATCCCCACCCTTCTCCGGCCCAACATACATAGAGCATGCTGGGGGCGAAGAAGAAGCACCATTGCAAGGATGAAGTAACGGAAGTGAGCAAGTGAGCGAATCAGCCCGGGTTCCAGCCTGCAGATGGCTCCCAAGCTGCTGGTCGGGTACAGGCTAGCAACGGAGGGAGCGCCATCCCTTGGTTCCAGACTCACAACTACCACCAGATGAAATGTATGAAACACAACACTTGAAAGCAATGTTCCCTACCTGTGTTCTCAGAGCCCAGACTCACTTTTGGCCCCAGGTTTGTAACGCTCCCTAACAATTCTGCACTCTTGTGAGCCCAGTATCTTCACAACCTGGCACCTCGTGCGGCTCCTGGGTGCACTCGCTCAAGGTTTCTCAATGCCGTGAAAAGTACACTGCACTGGCCTCTCTGGAGCTGCATAAGAACACTGGCCCTAGAGCTGCGATATGGTCAGAAACAGCGGGCTCGAGTGATCCGCTGTCACTCGGTCCCCTTTCCTCGAAGAGGAAGAACGCTCCCTCTCAAGGAGAATCACTTTGACATAAAGATTCTTCTGGAAGCATTCCTGGTAGTGAGGCCCAACACTGCAAATCGCCTAGCGTCCACGTCCCCCCTCCCCCCAACAGGAACTTCTGCCTCCATGGCGGATACACTCCCGGTAAACCTCCTTCAAGTTTGGTGCAGGTGCCTGGTGGCCCAAATGCTTGCACCTCGGGACGCCCACTTCCAGGTCAGCGCCCCTCTGAACCACCCTTGGCTGGCAGTCCTGGCTTTGCACAGTAGCGGGGGTGGGAGGGAGTGGGAGGGCAATCCCCGGTTTTAAGGGACACCACCCTTAGAACACTGCTTCTGGATCCTGGCCCTGGCGGGGGGAGATGGGAAATGCCAATCTGTTTTATGCCGAAAGCACTTGCCCTGATGAATTTTATCTGGGGCCCTGGAAGGTAAAATTAGGTCTTAAACTCGGAGAAGTTGCAGTTCTCTGGACACTTGCAGCTTGCTTCTCAGCCCTGGCCGGCTCGCACGTTGCAAGCGAGGCCATCGGTGAATTCAGTCACCGCGCGCTGGAATTTAGGTCTAGAATGGTATCTCCATCAAAGATTACACAGCCGGAGTTCACTGCATTTACCTCATCACCGCCTGTGAGGTCAGCCTTATCGGCTGGTTTTACGATTAGAAAAGGTCTTGGGAGATACCGGACTTGCTGTCACGCCTTCAGAAATTCGAGGCAGACTCTAGCACCCAGCCCCACGGTCTTCCGCTGGGATCTTGCCTACTTCGAAGGTCGCCTCTGCGGAGCCACCACATGGGGTGGCGTGCCATAAATATTTGTGGGTCTAATTCCGGGATCTAGTCCCGCCTGCTGTGGTTTCTACAGTGGGGTGTGTCTAAACCATACTGGCTCATTCATTCATTTATTCGGCAGTTCTTGAGTGCCTACTGTGTGCGGTCGCTGGTGTAACAGCAGAAGCAGTTGCAGTACGCATCAGGGGGGAGACGGTCTCTAGTTCCCAGGCCACAGCCCTTTTAACCTGAAGTATCAGGATGTGGGAAGCCAAGGAGGCCCGTGGATTGCAAAGAAGTCGTTGGGGGACCTAGGAGCGTAAAAGCGACTTCTCTGGACTAGAGGAAAACTCCAGAAAAGAATTCCGCGAAACAGCTACTAGCAAGGGAACCGCAGACTGGGACTGCGGGGAGGCGGCGGCCAGGCAGAGTGGCAAAGAAAGGAAGAGGAAAATCGGATGGCAGAAAACCAAGACTGACTCTCCTCCAGAGACCCAGAGTGCCAGTTTGGGAAGGGCACTGAGCAGAACCCGACGTCCAGGTAGATAAATTCCACATAGGCCTAAGACCATCCCTGGTGGCCACCCACGTTGGCTGGAACGAGATGACCGAAGTCATAGGTGTGTCCCGTCCACAATAGCTTCTTGGCCGATCTAGGTATATTGATGGTCAGTGTATCCCTGCGAAAGCTGTTTGAGTTCAGTTTTCCCTTGTGGGAGTTTGGTAGAGTCTGGTCCCTGGGCGGAGGGTAGCCAGACCAGCGGAACAGGGGGCTGGACTTGACTCCCGCGCCACGCTGGGGACACTGAGGGCCCTGCACACGCTCCCCTGTGGCCCTGCAGCACCTGCACCCGAGCGCTGATCCGCTGATCCGGGACGGGCTCTGGAGGCGGAGAGGAGTACAGGGGCGGGCACCGGGACAGGCCCGGCCCCTCCCTCCCCCTGCCGGCAGGTCGCAGAGGGGACGCCGCGGCGGGGCAGCCGGGAGGGGCCGCGCCGCCCCTGAGAGTCATTGGAGGACCCGGTGGCCCGAAGCTGATAAATAAGGGCCCGGCCCGCGGCTTCGGGCCAAGTTGGACGTCGCGACCTGAGTGAGGGCCAGGTCATCGCCGGCCCCACGAGGCGAAGCCAAGTGTCCCCACGTTCGGCCATGGCCTCGCTACTGGGAACCTACCCGTGGACCGAAGGACTGGAGTGTCCCGCCCTGGAAACCGAGCTGTCGGATGGACTGTCGCCGCCCGCCGTCCCCCGACCTCCAGGGGAAAAGGGTTCGGAGAGCCGGATCCGGCGGCCCATGAATGCCTTCATGGTGTGGGCCAAGGACGAGAGGAAACGCCTGGCCGTGCAGAACCCAGACCTGCACAACGCGGAGCTCAGCAAGATGCTGGGTAAGTGTGCGGGACGCGAAAGTGGTGTGGGAACCGCGCGGATGACAGCGCTGTTCGCAGGTGGCGGGGGAGGGGAGAATCGGAGCAAGGACACCATCCGGGCCCGAGTTGCTCACGGTGAAACCTTAGGACCAGGGCGGGTTTCTGGACTGGCTCCTTTTTGGGATTTGAAGCAGAAACCCGGGCCTCAGCGGCGAGCGCGACCAGGGTACCGACATCGGGTACAGAGGACGGGAACTCGGGTTCAGGGACTCAGCTGGGAGGTTACATTTAGCATAGGTGGAACTGGCGTTTGCTGGGAGACTGAAGCTGGAGACTCCATCATTTCTCCCACGTTGTATGGCTGGGACAAACAGAGAGAGTGTCACACGGATAAGATGATAACGAATGTACGTCAATCGAAGCCTCCCCCGGAAGAATCCCTATTTTTAATTATTTAACAGGGAGAAAAGAAAAGGCAGCAACAAAAGACGTCCACCTGAATAGACTCGATTCACTTATCTATTTATCATAGAAGTGCAGATAACTTGAAAAGATGCTTGGAGCCACTAGGGAGGGTCTGTAGACCCCCCATTGCCTGCTTCGTGTTTGCAACTATGGCGCCATCCGCAGATAATCCGAACTGAGACCAGACAGGCCAGGGGTGAAATGCTAAAATGACTCTTAGAAATCTGAGTTTCTGTAGGAGTTTCTTTTCTCTCTAGTACCCGGAGCGGTGTGTGTGTGTGTGTGTGTGTGTGTGTGTGTGTGTGTGTGTGTGTGTGTCTGTGTGTCTGTGTGTCTGTATGTCTGTGTGTCTGTGTGTCTGTGTGTGTCTGTATGTGTCACACACATGTTATATACGCGTTTGTGTTCATGGGTATATATGTACGCGTGAGTGTGCCACAGCAAGTGGGGGGGTTCAGAAGACACTTTCAGGTGGGGAGTAGGTTCCTTCTTTCTACCATGTGGGTTTCAGGAATCAAACATTCAAATCTTCAGGCTTGATGGCAAATAAATGCCTTTTTACCTACTGGGCCGCCTCACTGGTCTTGAAGCCAACCGTTTTTCAGCCTCACCTTACTTCAAACCTCTTTACCCTTCAACGTGGTTTTTACTTATTTTAACCAATGAAATCCCTTCAAAACATTTTGTGTTTACAGAGGGCACCAGACTGGCCAGGAGAGACATGCAGGTCCCTGGACCCCACCCGCTGCTGGGTTGAAGCCCTTCCCTTTTCCGTAGGAGCCTGGGCTCCTTCCTCTCTCAGAGTCACACAGACACGGCTGACTTTCTGCTGGCAAAAGGCCTGGGCCTTGAAAGAGGGCCCAGCCTGCTGGCTGTCTGGAGCTCCTGAAAGCAGTTGGTGAGAGTTTTGGGGTTCTATGCACCTCTTGTGGCCAGCGGTGCCTAGCCTGTACTGGTGAACATTGTCTTGGAGGCTCCTTCCTCCCTTCCTGTATATTTTGTATTCTACTGGTGGAACAAGAAATAGACTAATATCTGCATCACTATTTTTCTTTGTCCTGAAAGCTTATATTGTTTTCTTGAGAACTTAAGAGATTTTATTTGAAAGAAATGCCAGCTTTTTTCATATAAATTCCTAATTTTACCCTCATCACCCTGTTGATCAGTCCTAACCGAGGAAGGAATGGTCCCATTTTTGGCCAGGTTTCTGTGGCAGGCCCTGGTAGGAGGAGAGAAGAAGGGTGGGGCGCCTGCAGAAGAATCTAGACTGCCTGTTTTGGGGGGCGAGGGCAGGTACAGATGTGGGGCCCATATCTCCCTGCAGGCTAATTCTCTCCGGAATAGAGCCCCAGGCTGCAGAAGTGTACAGTCTTGCAGAGATACTCTCCCCTACTCCTTAGCACTTCAGCCCGACTAAGGGGAGGGGAAAACAGCAGATATCCATTGCTGGTGGAAATAGAGATACTGTACCTGCTAACATTGGTAGCTGCAGCCACCCCATATGGGCTTTCTTCCTGAATGATTTTTTTCCCTCTCTGGCCTATGAGAGGGGAGGAAGGCCTAGATAAGAGACTCCCAACTTTTGCTACTATAAACTTCCCCAACTTTAACCTTAGGACCTACCTAGGTAGAGGATCTTTAACACACGTGAAAGGGAAATATTTGGGTATATCATGAATACATTAAGTGAAGTATGTCTAGTGTATTATGAATGAGAAGCTGTATCACAAATTAGACATCTGTTAGGATTTAATAATGGAAATTGTATTTTATTAATACTATATCACATTTGGGTGCATTTGGAAACTAGAGGCATATTTTATATTCAGACCATGGATAGAGAGTGGAGTGTGTCTGCATCCTGGACTTCTTGCAAGAGCTTGTGGCAAGAGCCACAGGCTGACAACTAGCGTCATCTCCACATCTGGTGCTGGGAACACTCTTCAAGCCATAGCTCTAAGTGACAGCTAATTACAACAACTGGCAAATAGTGATGACTTCTGCCTTTGAGCCCTCGGTTCCTATAATATCCTGATCCATGAAACCAGCCAGTGGGGGATGAGGGCAGAGACAGAGGACTGTTGGGGACAAGGGCAGGGCATGCATAACCCTGTGTTTAGCCACTATATATTGTGCCCATTGGCAAGATATGGTCTCTTTCTTTACAGGACTTACATGGCCTGATGCTTTGTCATCTTGACTAGAGGGTCTGAACTTCAAGGTGCTTTAGAGTCAAGGGGAAGCATGTGAAATTTGTAGAAGCCCACCATGGGAAGGAACAGTTTAAACAGTCTAGATGTGATCCTTGCAAATCCCCGGAGCAGGGCTGCACGATGCCCACTGAAAGCTGGAAGAGGGATGCCAAAGTGGCTTGCAAGGCAGCAAATAGGTAGAGAATGACGAATGAAAAATCAAGCACAAACAGCATTTTAGCACCAATGGGGTTACACGGCGAGGATGCTTCCAAAAGAGAAATCCTTGAATTGAAAGAAGCATGTGCTATATAAGGAAGACAGAGACCCAGGGAAGTTAACAATTTGCTTCTGTGAGGAGCTGTGGCTAAGCAAGTGCTCTGATATGTCCAAAAGGTCCTAATTCCATGAGGGAAAGTGGTATCGTGTGTGTGTGTGTGTGTGTGTGTGTGTGTGTGTGCGCGCGCACGTGCATGTGTCTCTCTGTGTGTGAATGTTAGCTTTCAAGCCATACCTATATCTTTACATAGTAGAGTCTATTTGACCTTCAGAGGCGAGGAACAGTTATTTGTGAGCCTTACTGAAATTCTTAAATCAATTTCTGGATGATATAGTTGCCTAGGCTGGGCTACATCAGTAAAGGCTATGAGAGTCATACATAAGTAAATTTACAGCACACTGTCACTTCATTAGCAGCAGAAAACTTCCATTAAAATGCACAAAAGCATGGGACTGACCCTTAAAGGAAAGGAAGAACTGCAGCCAATATTATGGCCCTTAGATTTTTTTTTTTCTGTTGCTAATGATTGGGTCAGGTGAGACTCTCGCAGTTTGGAATGGCTGGGCCATCTGGCGGTTTCGGGCGAGCTGGTGGTTTTTAAGCACTTTCTCTGTGAGAAAAGCTAACTTTGTGCAATGCAAACAGGCCGGGGTGATTCAGCCCCTTCTCTCTGTGTGGGATCTGGGAAGGAAAGAGAATAGAAGCAGATGGTGTCCCTGGTGGCTGTGAGAAGGTTCCTTTGGGTGGAGTAGGGGGACAGAGGTGTTGGCGCATGGAACGCAAAGAGGCATGAGGCTGACGCAGGTGTAGAGGCTGAGCCAGCCCTTTCGAGTCAGTCTGAGCATGCCCTTCTCTGGTTTGTGTGATCAGGAAAGTCGTGGAAGGCGCTGACGCTGTCGCAAAAGAGGCCCTATGTGGATGAGGCAGAGCGATTGCGCCTACAGCACATGCAGGATTATCCCAACTACAAGTACCGACCCCGCAGAAAGAAACAAGGCAAGCGCCTCTGCAAACGTGTGGACCCTGGCTTCCTCCTGAGCTCCCTCTCTCGTGACCAGAACGCGCTGCCTGAGAAAAACGGCGTTGGCAGGGGTACACTGGGGGAGAAGGAGGACAGGGGTGAGTACTCCCCAGGCACTGCCCTGCCTGGACTACACAGCTGTTACCATGAAGGTGCGGCTGGTGCCCCTGGCAGTGTGGACACATATCCCTATGGGCTACCCACACCCCCAGAGATGTCGCCCCTGGACGCGCTGGAGCCTGAGCAGACCTTCTTCTCATCCTCATGCCAGGAGGAACATGGCCACCCCCATCGCCTCCCTCACCTCCCAGGGCCCCCTTACTCGCCAGAGTTCACGCCTAGTCCCCTCCACTGCAGCCACCCTCTAGGATCTTTGGCTCTTGGCCAGTCCCCAGGGGTTTCTATGATGTCCTCTGTTCCCGGTTGTCCCCCATCTCCAGCCTACTATTCCCCTGCCACCTACCACCCTCTTCATCCCAACCTCCAGGCCCACCTGGGCCAGCTCTCCCCACCTCCTGAGCACCCTGGCTTCGACACCCTGGATCAACTAAGCCAGGTGGAACTTCTGGGAGACATGGATCGCAATGAATTTGATCAGTATTTGAACACTCCTGGCCACCCCGATTCTGCTGCAGGGGCTGGGACCCTGAGCGGACATGGCCCACTCTCCCAGGGGACCGCAACAGGCCCCGCAGAGACCAGTCTCATATCCGTCCTGGCTGATGCCACGGCCACATACTACAACAGCTACAGCGTGTCATAGAGCCAGAGGCATGGAGCCTGGCCCAGCCCTGCCGTCCTCTCCTCGGTCTAAAACACTGAACAGAGCAGAAACTGTAATGTCACCATCTCATGGTGGCAGGAGGTCAGAACTGCTGTCCCAGAACCTTCGGTGGAAAGCCAGGATCCAGCGCCCCCTCTGTCCCTTCAAATGTGTTCCGTTGGCTTCACCCCAGAAGCACCGCCTCGAGGAGCTAATGCAGCGGGACTTCCTGGCCAGTCTTCTATCTGCTGCCATCAGTGTAGCTGATGGTGGGAAGCCCGGTGCATTGGAGTTCCTGCCTCTAATCCGTGGTGCTCCCAGTGAGAAGGACCCTGGGTCTGGGGTCCATCTCAGTTCAGGCTCTAACTGGCAAAACCCCATTCTGGCTTGACTAGCCTTAACTGTTCTCTCCTGTAAAGTGAGGGTTGGCTTGATAGCCAAGCCCCTGCTCTATGGATTCCTGAGTTATGGTCCTCTCAAGGGCAAGGAGAGTGTGAGCCCAGGAATGGGCAGACTCATGGGGACTTCATGTGTACTGCCCAAGGGTCCAGGTTTTCTGCTTTCCTGTTTCCTGGTCCACAGTCACCCTGGAATTCCAAAGGAACTCCTCCAATTGAGGAAAACACTTACCCTTGGGTGGACAAGATGGCTCGGGATGGCTCGGTGTGTGAAAGTGCCGGCTGCCAAGCGTGATGACCGACATTCTGTCCCTGGAACCTGCATGGTGGGAGGGGAGAACTGACTCCTGAAGTTGTACTCTGACCTCCGTGTGCACGCCCCAACATATGTGTCCCCAAATATATGTGTGCTCGAGCATGCTCACACACATTCTCACAAACACTAAACAAAATTTTTTAAAAAAGAAAACATACACCCTGGTTCAGGAAACTAATGAGTATGTTCAACTGTATCACTGAAAGCAAAATCAGATTCAAAGTTTTTTTTTTTTTTCTCTCCTGAGACAGGGTTTCTCTGTGTAGCCTTGGCTGTCTTGGAATTCCCTTTGTAGACCAGGCTGGCCTCAAACTCAAAGCCTGCCTCTGCCTCCTGAGTGCTAGAATTAAAGGCGAGTGCCACCACACCCAGACTTGAAGTTTTTTTTGTTGTTGTTGTTATTGCTGTTTGTTTGCTTGCTTTTTTGTTTCGTTTTTAATATATACTCTAGATTCATTTTTTATTTTTGTTATGTACACTCCGGGAGACTACAGTGTGAAAGAGATGCCCTTATGCAGGCCTGCCCCGCCCCCCAGGGTGTGTAGTCTGATTTAGAGTCTTCTCAACTGTAACATTGTCTCACCACCTCCCTGCTGAATGACCCAACAAGCTAAGAAGCTAAAAACACTGTTCACAAAGCAGCAGCATCCGGCTGTGCTGATCTCTCTAGCAAAGTCGCACGGCCCTGTCTGTAGATGCAACGGAGACTCCCCTCCGCCGTCCGCTGCTCCTCATGCTTTCCTGGAGGTTTTTCTTCTCCTCTCTGTTACTTGCCCTCTACTTCAAACTGACCCCCAATTCAAAGGACCCCTGACTTGAAATCCCAGGCATGCGTCCCCTGGCTGTGAGGGAAACTCAGTTATTGCTCTTCAAGTGGATGTATCTGGGCAGCTCCCCTGCCCCACCATCCTTTGGTGGTCCCAAACAAACACACTGTGACATCCAAAGATGTTTCTGAGCTCTGATCCCACCCTGGACATTTCCATCCCCTAAGCCTCCTTTGAAGGAACACACCTAACACTGAGCTAACGGACTCTTGTCTGTCCTTGAACACGTGTGTATTATTACCTTTATGAATGTGTTTTTATATTCTACTGTTTATCTCCGTCTTATACTTTGTATTGTTGACGGATCCCCCCTCCCAGAAGTCTTATTATAAAATCACTTATAAGATATACTTAATCTTTATGTTATTGCTGTATATACCATGTGGTGATAAATAGTGAATAGCTGATGATATGATCGACTGGTGCCCAGTCTCAATGTGCATTAATAATCTTGTAAAGCAGTATCACAGACATTAAGCTACCCTGTTCTATTTTTCAAGAAAACTACATATGCATGGAACAGTTATGAATATTGATTTGTCAAAAATGTTTAATTTAAATAAATGTTTTTGTACCTTGACTATTCAATCCCTTGAGTTAGTTTTGAAAAAATCCGTTTTCATGTTAGACATAGATATTGCGTCCAGTGCTACCTGCAATATTGTTCAAGTTGTTTTCTGCATCACGTTTTTTTAGTTTAGGAAGTTTTTGTGTATAGGGTTTTAAAGGTTTTATGAATCATGCCAAAAAGATAAACTCCAATTCCACACATTGGGAAGGACGATGCTGTTCTCTTTGGCAGTGGAAAAGGAAAGCCACCGCAGCCCACATGAAGAGTTTTCCCATGCCTGTGCAGTGGACTAGGAGAAACCACAGGCTGCCCGAGCATAGGTAGATGTCCACCTTGCCCGCCCCCCCCCTTCCCTGAGCGTATGGTGGTAGGCAGTGACCCTCTGGATTGGACAGCAGGCTGTAGGGGGAGGCAGATGAACAGTCTGGGAATCGGGACACTCCAGGTTATACCCCAGTCCAAAAATAGCACTGCTCAGTCCCCATGTAGGGCCTCCTACTGACCTCTCCCTGTGGAGAGAAGTGATTTTTTCAAGTCAAAGGTAGCCATGCACCTTCCCATGCCTGTAGGGGCCAAGGACTGGGCCTTGGGAGGTCCCGCTTGGGCCTGTACTCATCCTTCTGTGTGATTATAACCTACAGTCGTTATTTTACTAGCACTTCATAGATGTAGAGAGCATTGCAGAAGGTTTCAGAGCTGTTTCTCCTCCACAGTTTCAGGTGTGGCTCATCATTCCCACCCCCATTACACAGTCAGGAACACTAAGGTCCAGAGTGGGAGATGGCATAGGGCTCACCAGCATCCTAGGGTGTTGGCTTCAACACCCATGAAACACACTTGTTGGCAGCATTCGTGGCTAGGGTCCTAGTGCTGCTCTTTGGTTTTGATTTTGGTTTCTGAGATTCAGTCTCATGTTGTGACTCAGACCGACCCGGTCTCAAACTGTTCTTGAATCTGTGGAAATTCTTCTTCTTTAGCCTCCCTGGTTTTGCTTTCTGTGTTACACGGGGACATAGCAATGGCTCCTCAATCCATGGGCATCTCCGTCCAGAGAAGAAGAAAGAAGTGCTGGGGCCTGGCTGAGATGACCCCGAGAGCCATGTTGTTCTCTGCTTTGTCATTGCACCTGGCCAATTGGAGTGAACAGGGCTATGCTGAGGGAGTATCATTGGCTCCACTGAGCTCTGGACTCCGGCAGTATCTGGTCAATACATGCCAAATGGGGATGTATCATTGTAGAGCACAGTATGGGTATACTGTCCCTGTTCTTGAGATGCACGAAGCAGTCAGGACAGTTCTCAACTCTCACTGGGACATCCTGGAAAACAGGGTCTCTGTGAGTGCCGGTTACCTGTACACCCTGCCTGTGGTACCCAGGGCATGGGATTGAGGTCATATCTCTTGGAAAGACAATACACGGTGACAAGTTGTTTTTCTAAAACGTTATTGTCCCTGGGTCACTTTTGCCTTAAAATCTTTGTTCCTGTGCCTTTAACAGTGAGCACCAAAGGAGAGTCACTTTGTGACTGAGGAGCCCCGTATTCCAATTCTCACTTGTGTATGTTCAGGGCAGTCTCTATTTTAACAGATTGTTTTCATTTTCTTTCCTTTAAGAGATCCTCTCCCCCGACTCTATCTCCTGCCAACTATACAAACTTCAGGTCTGTAATACCTGCTCAGCCCTAATGTGAGCTCCCCCATGGCTGATGCTCATCTTTCCAGAAGTTTCTCTCTTAGCTTCTTCCTTTATCCGGTGCATCCTGCTGCTCTTCCTGAGAACATTCTTCTTTCCCATTTACCCATGTTTATCCATGCCAGTACCTGCCCTGGAGACCCTAATGTCATCACCTGTCTAGTGATACCTCACACAGTGTCCAAGTGTCAGGTCTTTATTCTCCCATGAACCCTGTAATCTACAGTGACTGGGCAGCAGTGGATTCAATCGAACTGTGAGCCCTCCATTGCCAGACACAGAGTAGGTTCAAGAATCCTACTTGGGTTGAGTAGCGATGGAAGACCACATCTTTCCAGGCCCATCCTCCTCGGAACCATGATCCTAGAGCCTGTGGGTATATGCCCCTCGTTACATGTGGCTCAGGAGGGGTTGGCTTGCATCTGCTGCAGTGTAGGCTGAAGAAACAGGTTGGAGATAGGGCATAAGCCTTCCTCTTTGAATAAATAGTGTTCATGCTCTCTTCCCAGTGAAAAGGGGAGGGAGAAGGGAGAAAGGAGACACACACCCTGTTTTATTTGCTTCTGTGTTGCTTTAATGAAACACTGACCAAAATCAACTAGGGGACATGGTGGAGGGTTTATTTGGCTTATACTTCTATATTGCAGTCCATCAGAGCAGGAACCTGGAGGCAGGAACTGAAGCAGAAGCCATGGAGGAGGGCCATTTCTTGGATTGCTCCCCAGGACTTGCTTAGTTTGCTTTCTTCATATCCCCCCAGGACCACCCACAATGGACTTGGCTCTCCCAAATCAATTACTAACTGAGAGAACACCTACAGGCAATTCCTCAATTGAAGTTACCTCATCCCAAGTAATTCTAGTTTGTGTCTAGTTGGCAAAAAGTAGCTAATACAACACCTATCTATCATCTATCTCCTATCTTCTATCTATCTATCTATCTCTCTATCTCTCTATCTCTCTATCTCTCTATCTCTCTATCTCTCTATCTCTCTATCTCTCTATCTCTCTATCTCTCTATCTCTCTATCTCTCTATCTCTCTATCTCTCTATCTCTCTATCTCTCTATCTCTCTATCTCTCTCTCTATCTATCTGTCATCTATTTACTATCATCTATCTGTCTATCTATCTATCATCTATCTATCTATCTATCTATCTATCTTTTCTTTTATTTCCCATTTCTCTCTTCCTTCATGTCTTTCTTCTTTCTCTCTTTATTTCTTGCATTCTCTCATCTGTGCACACACACCTATTCATCCAACCTCCTGTCTGTCTATGAACTATCTTTGAATTCTAAATATAGACATAGTCTTTGCAGCAAACTTATGAAAATGATTTCATAAGGAAAAGAAAAAAAGTTACCTCCTACCCGAAACTTAGAACCATGACTAGTTATTTTATATAAATATTAATCTTGCTTTTTAAAAAAACTTTGGCTTCTATATGTTTATATGTCTTTTATGACAAAGATTTTATCCTTTAATGTCATACTTCTCCCAGGTAATTAGACTTAGTTTTTTCTGCAAAAACGGTTTCTTCCTGATGGATATGAACATCAACGGTCCCAGATGGGGCTCATCATCCACCCATTGTGTAGCTAGGGATACTGAGACTGAGGCAGGTGGGCAGAAAATTACAAGTTTGTCACCATTCTGGACTACATAGGGAGACTTTATGTGAAAGAAGAAAGAAGGAGAGAAGGAGAGGAAAATAAAGAAGTAGGAAAAAAAAGAAAAAGAAGAGGGGAAAGTCATAGAAAAATCAAGAAAGAAATTGCCCATTTGCTGTAACTACTTCCCTGATGGCCGTTTTTGGGTGCGGCATCTCCTGTTCATCCCGCAGCTCACAATGTGCTACGATTGTAACTGCATGTGGACACACAGCCCACTGGTAACTAACTTACTCTCTTGACCACCCCCTGGTAGGAGTTAACCGACGGCATTTGTCTTTATATTGACCTCCTCTGTGGCTACACAGAAATTCAGTGAAATGACATCGTAGATTACACATCTTACTTGGCCACCCCATCACTCTCCCATAATTGGATTGCTCAGCCTGTTGATATTGTAGCCAGATAGCATTTACAACGGTAACCCCCAGAACCTTAAACACTCACAAAAAGAATTTATAATACTGGGCTTCACTTGTAGCTACACTCACTAGCATGCAGCCTAAGCTGGACATCGCCCTCAGTTCTTGATTATGTCTCTAGGTACAAAGAAGCTGAGACCCTCCTGTGGACCCCACAAGGAAGAGCAGATCCTATGGGAAGAATGAAAACCCCTAATGGCCTTTCATCGCTGACTTTGTGTGACCTCCCTTTTCAGGTGCCGTGGGCATTCCAGAGTCATTGGGTAGCACCTGTATTCCTTTCCCAAACCCCACCGTGGAGGACACACTCTGTCCTGACTCATGGTGCCGCCGGCAGTCTGAGATGAGTGCAAACAGCTTTGAGCTGGCCCTAGCGTCAGCTTACCACTGGCAGGTACAGATGGCACCTGAGACCCAAGGCCACAGGACTGCATCTGTACCACCTGCTCTCCCAGGAGAGGCTGTCTGGAGGAAGTAGGTAGAGACAGGGGTAGGGCTAAGCCCTCTAGAAATGCCTGTCCCTGCTCTCAGCCGGGGGTATGAATTCAGAGACTGGGAGGCTCCAGCAAGCCAGTGTGATTGGAACTTCAGAGAAGTTAGTTAGGCAGTGATTTCTGTGTCTTTCCAGGCCTGGAGAGTGTACAAGCTTGAGAACTTCGGGTCATGTGTTTGGTGACTGTCAATCTGGGACTTGTTGGAGGAAAAGTATTCCTATAGCGTAATCAAGGAACTCCTAGGGGTTCTCTACTAGGCTCCCTGTTTGGTTCAGTGAGTCCTTTCTTAGCCCATTCTCCTTCTTCATGGAGGGTGACCTCTTTGCCTTTCTTGGCAGCTTGGGTTTTTTATTCCATTTCAGAATCCATCAGAAAGGGAACTTTATTTCCCCTCTATAAACTAGTTGAGCAATTCCACAGTGAGGAAGTCCTGTCTGCTTTCCTAAACCTCTCCTGACTCAGCCTGATTCTGTGTTCACCCAGCATCCCTGAAGGATATTTATATATCCCCGTCTAGGCCAGGCAATCTCCTCTGAAAGCCATCTTTTTGGAAATCACATTCCAAAACTGGGACAGGGAACTGTGGCGTTCCTTCAGACCATGGATTTTCTATGAATCTGGGGGTGGAAGGGTGAAGAAACAACCTTATACAAAAAGAAAAGAAAAGGAAAGGAAAGAAAAGAAAAAAGAAAGGAGAATAGGATCTCCCTAGTGGTCGAGAGACTCTACCTCATGGATGTTTCTGGAATGCGCCAGAATGGTGTTGGTGTAATCATTCCTCCGAGGTTCATACTATTGGGTCAAATGGTGGGTCCCTCAACCCTGCTCACTGTCCTTTCATAGAATCAGTGTCCCCTATCCGTCCAAAAGGTAGAGAAATGGACAGTCTAAAAACATGGCACGCATACATCCCAGAAGGTTCTGGCTTCCAATATGTGTAAGGTCTTTGCAGCCTTCAGAGTCCCCAAGAAGGCTGGCTATTATATCTTAGAGGTGATGAGATCTGCAAGGTAAGACTGTGACTTCCACATCACAAGGTCATCTGGAGGGCAGGAGGCCAACGAAGTCCATTTTCCATTGTCTCTTCACCCTGTTGGCTCTTACCACAGAAACTGGGAGACTCCTACAGCTCCTCCATCAGAACTCAGAAAGCCAAAGGACTTTCTCCCTGCTTATTCATTTCTTGGAAAGACAGGGATACCACCCCATCACCCACTATCTCTGGGTACTGGGAAGGCCAGAGAACATATTTAAATCCTGAACTGTGCTGGAGAGAACAGAGCAGAGGTGACCCATCCCTACTGCCACATCTTCAGTCATTCTAACTTAGAGCACAGATGTCCCTTGGTGTGCATGGGGGCCCCTGCGGATTCTTAAATCCCCTGTGCTCAGGCTCCATACATAAAATGGTAGGCAGTTAGCTTCAGTACACCCGCCAGCAGACTTTACATCAGATGACTTATGACACCTGACATAAAAGCTCTACTGTGCAACCTCACTTTATTCCAGTCTTTGGAGAAGAATGAATAATGACGGGGAACAAAGCCTGCCCGGGCTCAGTGCGGACAGACTGTCCTGGGTAGAGCTGCACACTCCATACCTGCATTGCTTCTGGGAGTCCTTTCAGTGCAAGCAACTGAGTCAGCAATATGGACCACTTGATTACCAAAGCCTGACTGACTGCACTTTTAAAGGAAGGAATACAGGGCTTGGAACTAGGAAACTCTCATCCCAGCGCTGAACCCTTGGTGGGGAAACATCCCCTGGTTGGACAGGAGGCATCATGGTTATCTTTCATGCCCCGGCTTGATGACCAGGTCCAGTGAGATAAAGATTCAGCTGAGGGTAGGCAGTTGAGGGGTAGATGTGGAGAAGAGGGCAAGGGGGTGGGGAAAGATCTCTAGGTTCCCTCAGCCCAGTGTCTCCAGCACAGGGCTCCAGGACACCCTCTTTGCAAGAATCCCTGCCTCGTGGGAGGCAGCAGGTAGCAATAGTGGTAGCTCAGGTGGACTGCTGGCAAGAAGGGGCCCAAGGCAGGTGAGAGGAGGTGGGGTTGTGGCTACCATGTCTTTAGGAGATTCCGGTAAGGTTTCTTTCTGTGCCACTCAAATCCTGCTTGGGGCTGGGATGAAGCTCAGAGGAGCTACACAGAACACGCAGCACTCACAGCAACCCGAGCACACAGACAACAGACAGCACACAGAACACACACAGCACCAGCACGGCCCGCGCACACACACAGCATACAGTACCACATAGCAAACGTATGTGTGTACACACACAGCCTGCAAAACATACACACACGCAACACATAGAAAGAAGTGCATAGTCTGTGCACATAGCAAACATACGCAGTGCACAGACACCATGCAGCACGCACACAAAGCCTATGCATATGTACATGCACATAGCATGCGTGCACGTGCACACATGCACACACACATAGCACACACACACAGCGCTTAGGCAAGCCTCTGCTATGCTGGAGAGCAGCTTGAAGGGTTACGCCAGCAGGAGAAGCCAATGAACAGTGGCTGCTGAGCTTTTCCTGCCCTGAGAGCTGCTGTGACCAGGGGTGGGAGGAAGTGACCAGAGCCCAGTGTTTCCTGTCTGATAAGGCAGTCTCTCCCTGTAGAGCCTGGCCACCACCTTCAGGCCAGCCGCCACGGCTGCCACCAAGAGAACCCTGCCCAAGGAAGGGCCTCCGAGGAGGAAAATCTCTTCTCCAGATTAGCAGAGGTCTGTGCCTTCCTCCCTGTCCGCCTGAGTGTCCCCAGCAGTCACAGGAAATGCAGGACTCTATACACCCAGGGGTCCCGCCTAGGGGCTCCGCCTGTCTCAGGGCCCCACCCAGAGAGCAGAACGTTTGCCCTGAGCCAACTGTTTTCAGGATGGCAGAGCTTCCACTAGCAGAAGTTGATCAGACCCACTTCTGGAATTCGGTCTTCGGAAACCCCTTAGATTACTCAGTTATCCAAGAATCTGCCTCCTCTCAACTTCCTAGTTGGTCATCTCCAAGGAACATTCCAGGAGAAGGAGCTGTGGTCTCTGGTTGTAGGTTTATACCCAGACTCTCACTGACAGCTCTATGGGTCTAGTCTTGTCTTCCTTTAAGCTGCCTTTTATTCTTGGAAAGCAAAGCCGCGGGGATCTAGGGGCTAATTCTGCTTTAGGCTTGGGAACTGGGCACCTTCAGGAGCAGCACTCATGCTTGTTCAGTGTCCAGCATTCCCTGGGAAAGAGCTGGCGTTTGAGTGCCGGGAAGAGGTGTCTTTGGTTTCCAGTGCCCTCTCTGGCTGACCTCAGCTCCTCTTCCTATAGGAAAACTATCTCTGGTTCCTCCTCCTGATAACCCGCCCTGAGGCCAGACTCTACCATGTGGAGGTACAGTGGTTGGGCATAGGCTGTAAAGAAAGGGCTCGCTGCTCAGAGCTCTGCTGAGAGTGAAGGAGGGATGACCTGGCCCTGTGAGGGCTGTGGTCCTTGTGCTCACAGACCCCAGTTCCAGATGGATCTTCCTGCCACACCTCCCTTCCTCAGCCCCGTCCCTGGCTAGGGCATCTCCCCCTCAAAGTGGGTGGGTCTCCCCCCCCCCCGACCTTATATTCTGGCCAGTCCTCTTCTGGCTCAGAGTTGACTCCTCCTAACAAAGGTTTGCAAAAGAACTGGGGAGATGGCTGAGTCGGTAAGACACGAAGACCGGAGTTTGTGTACCGGAACCCATGTGAAAAGCTGCGGGTGGCGATAGTCTTGTAATCTTAGTTCTTGGGAAGCAGAGGCAGGAGGATTTCTGGGACTCACTAAATCGCCACCCTAGCCTACTCATTGAGTTCCAGGATGGTAAATAATCAGATCTAAAACCAGTGGTTG